>NW_027279775.1:0-133465 GCF_046629955.1 Centroberyx affinis
TCCTGTAGTCGTCACTTGCCGGCCTCAGGAGGCCACTTTCTCCCTCCTGCTCCATTTCCCTTTCTTACTATACTAATTTGCAGTATTTAGTAGCTGGGTAGAGTTCTGTTTAACAGAGTGTGTTGCTGAATGTCCCATGCTATCTTCAGTGATCAGTAATGACCCTCAAACACCTAAAGTGCAATGTGGAAAATTCAGTTGCTGTTTTTATTGTCATTATAAATTAGTGTTGGGTTCTGAAAAATAGCTCTAGAGTGCATTCTTTTTTATATATATATGGTAAACATTGTTAAATATGGTATACTTGTCCCTTTTTATAGAGAGAGGCAGGGTAAGCATCACAAAGTATGGTATTTTTTTAAACTTAGTTGCTTGGGCCTCTCCGTGAACGTCACAGACAGAGTGAAGTTAGATTTGGAGTGGGAATCCCCATGATATGTCATGGCTGTAAAAGTCTCCGCTCAGCAAAAAATGTGATAAACTCATTACGTATTAATTAAAGAAACAAAAACAAATTAGCAGCTCTCCTCCCTCCTCCACACCGCATACCTCTCTCCACTCGCTCACCTCACTCGCCTGGCTTCCATCCCTCCTTTCTGTCCTCAGCGTCTCAATCCCTGCTCAGTTTTCCCTCTAGTCTATTCTTATATAAGAGGAGGTGGGAGAACACCTCACTCCTCCTACTGGACCTAGTGCGGTGCCAGTCATATCCCACTCTCAGCACCTTTAAAGTATTTTTTATCAGCAGAACTGGCGAAGGAATATTACATAAGATCAGCTGATGGCGATCTGTCTCGCTGAACCCTATCTCACTTTCACAGGTGCTCAAGAGCATGGGTGTAGAGACACACATGCACACACACACTCACTCACTCACATTGTGCCATACACATGTCCACGCAGATGCGCTCCCATATTACACACACCCACACATGTACAAACACAGACACAGAGACACACTTAAGTCCATTACATAATGCTATAGGTTCATGTTGCTCGTTGTCTGTGTTTTCTCATGGGATTACTGCAGACGGCTTGCTCTCTCCACTGCAGTGTTATACTGTGAGAAAAACTGATTATAAACAAAATGTGTCAGTTTTGCATGCAAGCATGTGCGCACACACACACACACACACACACACACACAAACACTACTCTCCCAATTGTGTTGTTGATAGACGACAGTGACTCATCCCTACATCAACAATGTGTTTATGGAGTGGGTGAGAATTGAAATGCCTGTTGCTGTTCATATTAGTGTATAATTGCTATCCACAGTATCCAGGAGACAGCAGCCCTGGTTAAAAAATTTACTCTATGTTAAACACAAAACTAAGACCAGTTTCTACTGACAGAATGATTAATATTTAACCTCCACTCCTGTCTCCAATTACAAATATCTCTCTGTCTAGTCTCTTCTTCCAGTGTGACTCTTGACTCTCTCCATAATACTCCCTGTATGTCACCATAAATCCTCTTTGTCAGTCTCTATGCCAACATACTGCTGCCGCCATCTCTTTGACCTACTGATTCAGCTTTCTTTCATTCCTCTCGCCTTTCTTAACCATTTCTCTCACCCCACCTCTACTTCTCTCCCTGCAGGAGAAAAACTTGGACTGGTTCCCTCGTATGAGAGCCATGTCACTGGTGAGCAGCGAGGGAGATGGGGAGCAGAATGAGATGCGCTCTCTGCAGGAGAAGCTGGACAGCACTGTCACTCTGGTGGCTCAGCTCTCTGGCCAGCTGGCTGAGCTGAAGGAACAGGTAAAGTGCCGTTTTTCATACAAAAAAGGTGGAAAAGGCTCTCGTTTGAACACAGTGTTAATCTGAACTCCAAGCCAAATAAAAAGTCCTGTCAAGCCAAATTCCCTCATTTTTAACGTATCAGTGAGTCTATTTCATTGTTAATATGTTGTTTAACTTGTTAAACTACATGCTGCAGCATTTTAATTTGTAAACAACCTTAACTGTACTGTCCACATAGTATAGGCCTGCTGCTACCTGATCTTGACACCCACAGGCTGCAGGTCACATAGGATAGCAGCGCGTCAACAGTGTCATTCAGTCATTCCCCTCTGCTCCATGTCTGCTCACAAGTCCGTCCAGATTTTGACCCCATTTCACCGAGGACTGCATCAGGCCTCTGATGTTCCTGAACACAACAGGACAGGCGATTAGCAGGACAGAGCTGCCAGTGGGCCCCTGGCTGTTTGGATGACTAGCTCTGCTGCAGCAGTGTGACTGATCACTCTCATCACCTGCCTCCCCTGCATGTGATCCCAGTCACAGGCTGGTCCTTGTTCCTCTTCTGCCAGATGTGTGAAAACAGCTCCTGCTGAGGGAGGATCACACTCCCATAAACAAAACAACAACCTCTATTGACCTTAGCATGCAGTAAAATCACCCTGCAGGTTTGTGCTGTGTAAAGGTGGCCTAATGGTTAGAGAGACCGTCCTGTAACCGGATGATCCCAGGTTCAATCCCTGTAACAGCCAATGTTGTATCCATTAAGAGGCGTGAATACTATTGACGTGTCCTTGAGGAAGACACTGAAACCCTACCTGATCACATATAACTGTAAAATGTGCTGCTGAACACACACCTCTGAATCTGCAGTCAACTGCGATCTGTTTTTTGTTAATTTGGGTTCACAGTAGTTTATGCCTTGCTTATGCTTATGCTGGCTAATCTGGAGGCTGGGGGTTAGCCAGGATATCTGTCTGCTTTTGTTGCTCGACAGAAATTATGGCTTACACCACTAGAATTGAGTGTGTTCATGCAGTGTAAGGTCGGGCCAATCCACGGCTCTGCAGTCACAAGGGAAGACCATTACCCTGCAGGACTCACATTAGCTGTGAGCCCAAACTGTAGGAACTACTGCTTCCCTCATTACAACCTCTGCCCAACTCAGCACCTTGCACACTCTACAGTATCAGAGCTGAGATGTGTGTGTGTGTGTGTGTGTATGTATATATGTATGAGTGTGAGTATGTGTGTTTGGGAGAAGTAACGGTTGAGTTTAAGGCTTAGGATACGGGATTTCCCTAAATCTGCATGTACAGCTCATTGTTTATAGGCCGTTGGCCTTCAGTTACTGCGTCAACACTGAAACCACCGCAGATGTGACGGTGGTGAGAAACCTGTCTTGTCTGATTCAAGAAACTTCCCCACACACTGATAAGAGTACAACATCCAACGTGCAGGTCGCAGCTCTGAACAATAACACGCCCACACTTGACGCTGCCCTCTAATGAAGTTTCCAAGGGGCAAGTTTGCTTCAAGTCATATCAGTGGAGCTGAACGGGGAGAAATCTTTGTATGTTTTGTATTGTAAGGAAACAATTTTAACAGCTCAGTATATTTTATAAAGGAAATTTAGAGCTAATGCTTAACTGTCAAAGAGACTAAATTGTCTGAAGTGCTTGACATGACTAATGCAAGGAGGCTTGTTGTGTCATTCTGTGTTTTTGTAACACACAACTGATCCAGATCCATTTGTTGAACTAATAAGCCGCAGATTCATTCCGTTCCCTCTTAATGAGTTTACTCGCTCTTTGAGTAGAGTATTAGAATTTCATTTTACCCTTACCTCAAGTTCAAATCGATAAATACTTTCATTTGGAAAATAATAATTATGTATGAAGATAGTGGGAACATCGGGACCTGAATAATAACCTGCTAAGCAGAACAGAAATAGCACCCCACTAAGTAAAGGTAATATTAACATGGCAATACTGATTTGCATATTATACGTTACTATACTGAAAGCCTATTTTAGGTTGTCCCTGGTTGATTTTCTTTTCTCTCTCTCTCTCCTTCACAGATGACGGAGCAGAGGAAGAATAAGCAGAGGCTTGGCTTCCTGGGTCCTTCTCAGGCCAACCATCACATCCCAGCCCACTGAGGGGCTCAAGGCATAGACAGGGCAGCGACCAACCCCTCTACTGGAGGATCACAGTAGAAACCACTCCCAAACACACACACAAACTCCACCCTCAAGCACAATACATGAACCTACACATAAACCCATAGTCACTAATGTCAAATTGCAAGAGTCCAGCAGGTATTGACACACATACATTTTGAAATAGTGCCTTTTCTACGACACAAACAATGCATTACTGGGTACAGAACTGTGCCTTATGTGCAGCGATCCTCACCCTGGCATCGGGAACAACCTGTACACATTCTCTCATGCCTTCTCCTATACTGAGGGACTCGTCCCTGTGAATGATTTGCCAGGCACGGCACACATTTGCCAATGTAGCGTTAGTGCGGCAGACAGAGGTCGAGGGAAAGGTTAAGTTAAGGTTAGCGGTTAAGTGCTGTCAGTCTATGGGCAGCCGTGTGTCGGCCCTCTGCATTCCTTGACTGACTCTATGTGTGAGAGAGCAGACCAGCCACACACAGGTCAGTTATTGGCTGTGCTCTTACTGATTGGCCCTCCAGAGGAAGAGTGTGTGTGTGTTTGTGTGTGTGTGCGATAACATAAAGTATTCTCCCCCTGGCCTTTTAGATTTCTAATGGTATTTATGTGAAATGTGGAGATCATAACCGGAGTATTATTATTGCGCTATGGAAAATTAGTTGTTCTTTATCTTGCTGCCTTACTCATTAACTTTTACCTACATTGCAATTCCTGACAGTGCACTTTTTTTTTTAAATGGTAAAAAGTTCTGCTCATAACTGGAGACCTTGATTAGTTCGGGACATTATTTTTGCGTGCTGTGTCGTTTTTTGAAAATGCTGCACCATTTCATTTGCCTTTTTACAGAATTTTACAAAGTATATAAATAACAGAAATGTGAATTTAAATAATTTGATTACCTGTGTGGAACTTACTTGAAAGGTCTTTTTATGTCTAAATCTTACTGGTACAGAGTGTAGTGCTGATTGAAGATGATATGGTAACTTTTACAGTTCTTTGTTACAATATAAAGATCCTCCTGTCGAGTTATCAGCTAATACTGTAATATTTACTGTATCTTCTCATATCATCTTCATCTTCTACTGTTGGACTTTTTCTGACTTTGTTTTTTGGTCTTTTTTTAACTTACAGTGAAAATCATTCTCACTAGTTTCATCTTGGACTGCAATTAATTGTTGTTGTCTGAAATTGTGTTTTTAAACTTGCACAACCAAATGGCAGATTATGAGTGCATGCACTTGATGGGAGCTGTCCTTTGATGCTTTCTATAAAAACAAAGTGTATAGATAGTGTATTTTATGTTATCAGATGTTGTATTGTAATAAATTTGTAACAAGATAAGACTCACTGTCATGCTTTGAGTTGGCGGCTTTCTGGAGGAATTTGCCTCAGGCGTTGTTCGGATTGAATGAATACCCAAACGCCCACCCACACCCCAGGCTCACCCTCACCCGCCACACACAAACACACACACACACACACACACACACACACACACACACACACACACACACACACACACACACACATTTAGTCACACTACAGCGACGCCCCATGCAGACACCATGGGTCTGGGATCTCTCCCTTCATTTACCTGCTCTGGAATACAGGCATCAGGCAGGGTCATATTTCATCTGGTTTGTCATCTAATATAAGAAGGAAAGTAAAAATACATTGTGTATTAGTGTTGTCACCACACTGCTATTCTGCTTACTTCATCTTGGCTTTTCATTGCAGCTAATTAATTGCTGATTAATGATACACATAGGCAAGTGGACTCATTAGACTCAGGACGTCTGTGATTTTTTTCACTTCATGAGATTTAACACTATCCAACTTTATTTTTCTGTGAATGAAGGAATTTAAATAGTAAAAGAAGAGATTGGGTGTTTTTCTAGCAGAGGTGGAAAATAATTACAGCTGGAGCTGTAACTGTCCTTGAGTAGATTTCTTAGGTAATGTTTCTTTCATCAAGTGCATTCCAAAGTCTGTGCTTTCACTTTAACAGATATTTAAGTATTTATCCCCACTATGAGTAAAATTTATTTTAGTCATGAAACTATTAGGTATATTGAGGCCTGTTGTCCACACATCCATCCACATTGTTGACCGTTTAGTACTTTAGCACTTGTGTACCACATTTGGGATGATAAATGAATCAGCAGAGGACCTGAACTGGTCTTTTGTAATCCAGTCCTGTCATTTCCCCTGTATAGAGAAGCCCATCCCTCTTGGCTTCAGTTAGCTGTTTACGCTGGCAGGGCTGCATTTGCTCCTGCCGCCTGTGACAGCCATTAAAATTAGCTCCACGCAGTGCCATAATAGTGAGCAGCTGTCACTGCGTAGACAAGAAGGGTAAAGTCCAGCATTACTGGAATTTATCGGACTCAGAGAGGGGAGGAAGGGGAGAAGATAATACCGGGACCGTCAGCCCTGTCTGCCAAAGTCTCATCGCCATAGTGCGCTAACAAGCAAACACACACCGCCCTGGCCTGTATCTCTCGTCAGACCCTTTGGTCAGCTGAGGTTTATGTTCGCAGTGTAGTGAGAGAGAGGTTAACTTGGGTGTCCTTAGATACCAAAATCACTTTTGTGTTTCTCTTCATTAGTAGGATAGACACGATGGTCCACTTCATTTCATTCTGTCACAGTGAACATATTTAATGCACGTGAGCGGCGTATTATTTATGTACGCAACCTGAGACACAATTGGTTCAGGGCCATTTTTGAATGTCTTTGCAATCCACAGCCAAGAGTCACATGCTTGGCCTGTGTGTATTCAGGAGTGTGAACACGCCCTGAGGAGGACAATAAATGCAAGGCAATGTCCCAAACGCCTCTGAGGCTCGGCTCTTTCTGTAACCAGCGCTTTATCCAATGTGTTTTGGAGTCAGGTGCTTTGACCTTGATGCACTTGAAGGGATTGTGTTTTCTGACCAAATCTTCAGTGATATTAACTTAGGTATAACCTCACAATTTTTTTTAACTGGATAAGTGAAATAGTGGATCTGAATTCATGGTCACACCACAATCCCTGTTGTTTACACATTGCTGAGTGAAAGTTTATCCAATTTGTGTCAATACAGATATTGATCTTCTCTGTCTTGTGCAGTCTTGTCTCCTCTTAAGACCCAGATAAGTTTCACTGGACACCAACTTCAGATATTATTCAGTGTTTTTTCCTTGAATAATCAATTGACCACACAAACAGTTGTTCCTGACGGTGGAGGAGGGTGGAAGGTCTCTTTTTTTACTATCATTTATATAAATAAACTTGCCCTTGTGATGACTGGCATGTGACTTCCTGTGTCTGGCTGTGAGATTGAGCCATTGTGGTCACATGATGCATCATAACACCCCACAAGCAAAAAACACCACAAACATCCCTGCCCTCCATCACGCTTAGCTGCAGTGTGTACAGTGTGAGCCCACATGCAAAATGCACCGTAAAACAGAATTCATAAATGACCATGATCGCAGGCATTTCAGCATGGTTTATGAACTCTCTTTTATTATCCTGGGTGATTAAACTGGCATATGGGCACATCTAGTTAGAAACTATTACTTAAATAATACAGGAGATAGAGCTACTGTAAGATTTTTGGCACTGCTGCTATCATATGTATTACACTTGTGGCCGAACCTCAACAGTATTATTGCTTTTGCTATCCAACAGTGCTCCATTTTCACTGACAATGTTGTCTGAAAATGATGGGTTAGATGTTTAATGTGATACACATTTTGAAAAGGTGGGACACGTTCACTAGTTCATTGCCATAAGAGAGTGACACTGAGGATGCCTATCAATCACAGTGAACAATCACAACTAATTTGTGTAAATTATACAATTTGATAATAGTTATAATCACAATCAATCACAATTAGGCTCAAACAAAGAAGAATTCAAAAGAATTTACTAAATCAGCCATCCATCTGAGCAGGTTCAGAAAGTGTCTCTTGGTGACGTCACACATTAGAGTCATACTTCTTTGAGTTCTAGCTTCATTCTGAGAATGAGTTGTTCATAGGGATGACAAATACAAATTCTGCGAAAGTGTGTATTTCCCCACCAACCTTGATAATATGCTCCTTGGTATTTATATATAAAAAGATAAGTGTTATGTTTGTTTTAATGGAGAGAGCTGAGCTCAGAGGATGAGTGCAGTCGGAGTTCATTGATTCGCTTTCAACTCAGCTTTCGGACTTTACTAATAGAAACGTGATAGATAGCAAACAGAATCAATTAATTTGCATATGAGTGGAGTTTGGAGTTTGGATGGACTCTTTTTGTCTATTTATATATGGAGTGAGAAAACAGGAGAAAAGAAACTTCATATGAGTCTGACACAAAGAACTGTATTTGTAACGACAAACAGTATGACAATCTTGAAAGAGAAAATGCACATATTGGCATGTTTTTAAGCCTTTTGAAAAGCTTCTTTCTCAAACACCAGATTTAAGGCCTCTGCTGAAGAATAAATAATACTGTTCACCATCCTCAGTCCAGCACCCTTTTTCATTATCAACAAATAGCATATAATATTGCACGCTAATTACACATTCCCACGGGCCACATGTTCCATCTAATTTGCCACAGAAACTGCCTCACGTTTGCCATTCCCATTCCGCTCTGCATGCAGCATAGGTGAACAGTGTCGCCACCTGAGACGAGAGAGAGAAAAAAAACAAAGCTGGCCCTGTAGATAAGGCAGAGCGCATCAAGCCTATTTTTTTTTTAAATTAGAGACATACAATTTTGCGGCTGTTTCAACGCTTTTGCTCCTCCCTCTTAAACGAAAACAAATGAAACGTCGGTGTGATGATTTGGATAGAACAGTCCAGCTGCCCGTCTGAGTACCCCCTTCCCCACCCCGACCCATTCCCCCTCCCTTTGTGGCTGCAGTAGTTTGACTCCTACGGCTGTTTGAGTCATGGCTTACTGCTGGCTAGTGGCCTGGCATCCACCTTCGCATGCCACAGCCCGGCTCCGAGCCCCAGTCTGAATCCAGTCTTAGTGCTCATAAAGTGAAGCCTGCCCAGATTGTGTTACTGCTGTCAGGCTCGGGCAGTGTTTTTTTTTTTATACTCTGAACATAGTACATATAACTGATTGTCTAAAAGGCCACAGGGTTTGTTCGCTTCATATATCAAAAAAATGCTTTCTTGTAATTTTCCAGCAAGGAATTTATACTAACTTTTTAGGGAATATTTACATATAACAGCCAACAGTGATAAACTTCGTTTTACATAAGTTTATATATATTATGGCAAATTTTACAAAACAGAAGTCGATCATGGAAGCTCCCCAACTTACATTATAGCTGAACTCTATATTTTTCAAACCTCAAACCTAAACTAAAATATAGAACCTAAGAGAAAGATTTTTGCTCCTGCGTTTAGTCATTAAATATTTGATTGCCTTTGATTATGAGAAAACTGTTTTCCAAACATTATCCGTCTGAGGCTTGAGGCAATGTTATTGTATCATTCACAACACAGTGATTCAGTGTAGCACCTAAAGCATCACTGGAGGACATTATCACGTACATTAAATCTCAATAAATCTTACACCAAAGACTATTTTGCAAGACCATGTAGAATTTTAGGATAAGAGCAATTAAGTGCATAAAAATGATCTCTGTTTTGGTTTCAGCACAGTGCCTCTTTAAGTGGTTTAGTATGGCATCTGTATAAAGGCTATACAGTATGTCAGTATTGTTAGAGCAAGACTTTTCAACAGAGCAAACATCAAGACCATTGAAAAGATTATAAAAAATCCAAAATTTTGAAACAAAAGATTGGTGCAGCTTTCCAAAAATATACCATCTGTTGTTTTTTCCTCTTCAACTATCCAAGTTATCTCCATAACATTGACAACTGGAAATACAAAGTTACTAATATGGTATACAAAATTTGTGCAAAAATCCATTATAGTAAAATACAACTACCCAAAAAAGTAAATATGAATTCAAAATTGTGATCAAAAGAAAACACACATATGAACACACCAGAATGGTAAATGTTCCACATCTGTCCATAAGAGTGTAATCACGGCAGGTGGCATTACTCGACCCTCCATCCTGATTTCACCAATCAGTGTCACCCCATCAGCTCTTTCGTCACATTAGACCTTCTGCCACTGCTGGGGAGAGGGAGAGCCGATCTGCAGACCAACGAAGAAGACCTGGTAGCGGTGCTTCCACATGATGAATGCGCCGACGGCACAGACAAGTGCTTGGGCCAGGTTCAGCACGATCTGGATCAGGAAGTACATCGTGAGCGTCCCGGTGATCACCTCGCAGTCGCTGACCCCTGCATAGGTGAAGGTGCGGGCGATCGGGTCGTCTGGGTCCAGAGTGCACACGCAGTCCTCCCCCACCTGCTCGCAGCTAAAGTGACTGGCCTGCGAGTAGTGGTGTCCAGCAAACGCCATGACCAACACAGAGATGACCAGGCCGATGGTACACAGGACGAAGTACAGGAGCTGCAGAGGGCAGAGAGAGAACAAAGGGGGTCACAGTAGCCTATGTGGTGTCGGGTCATGGAGTTTCACCTTGAAGAGAATTTCTCTGTGTGTCAGTCATACAGGTACAGTAAGATGTCCAAAAATTATATATATATAAACAAAATCAACTGGACTTAAAATGAAGAGTTCTAGAACTCTTCATTTCTACTTCTGTAGAACAGTTCTAGAACTGAATCCGAGAGGCTTCTTCGGTACTATCTATCAGATGAGTGGTGAAACGTCTTCAATTCCTCATTTTAAGTCCAGTGGATTTTGTTTATATGTTTATGTTTTTTGACATTTGCTCTGAAATGTTTTTCTTGTGTTATTTACCTTAAAAACAGTGCACTTTTTACATTAGGAAATAGTCTGTTGTCTCATCATGATTAAGTCAAAGTGCTGTAATATAAGCCTGGAAATAGGCAGTGCCTATGACAAGTTCAACTCAAAGAAATGACCCACAATACTACCGGGCAGGGTCTGACCCTAGTTTAATACATCCATGGTCTGACCCTGAGACTAGGAGCCACGCCCTTAGCACAGAGCACATACTGAACATGTGAGATTCCCCTGCAGCTGCAGCTACTTCCTACCTTTGTCCACATCCTGTGTGAGTACACATTATGTTGAATGACAGCGTGTGTCTAAAAATATGTCTGGTAAAATGTGACAGAGGCTTTATGTAGTTTATGCAATTACACAATCCCAATAACACTAACCCCTCATCTTAATCCGTCCCTTATATAACAGGAGCCGTCATTCACTGGTGCATTTGCTCTCAGTTACACGCTGCTTATGGAATTATGCAAACGATGAGCGTTGCTTGATTTGAAATGGCATTTATGTTAATTTTGGAACAGCTGTGAAATCTGGAGTATAGGTTGTTACCAGAAGATATAGTATGTACAACATCAACAAGTACATCAACAAGTACTTTGTTGAGCCTTGTTCATGCATTCAGTGCACTGCTAAATGGAAATTATCTGAAACCCCACAACAGGTAGGAACTGAAAGGAGTCAATGCTCATTTTGTTGCTGTTTACAGCCCACACAGCGTCCTGAAACACTTTTCAGTAAGTGCTTCGAAACACATGAAGGATGCCTTTAGGCACGTAATAAAACCACCTTGATAAACTGGGTGCTTTGAAACACCAAATAAGCATTTGAAACAGCAATTAAAGAGTCAGGACCCTCATCTGAAAAAATAGTAACAGTTTCCTTTCAAAATGTCTCCAGTTACAATTACAATTTCTATCCATCAGACTTGTTACTTGTGTCTTGAAACCTTTACCCCGAGGGCAAATCAAACGAATAAATGAGCTGACTGAGGATTAAACCCACAAATTCTAAAGCAAAGAATGAATACTGTCAAGCCAGAAGACCACAGAGCTGGTTACATTTTTGACATTAGTCAGTTAAAAGCACATTTCTATTAAGTGGCAAACAGAGAGAGACACAGAGCACTAATTGCAACTATTTTGACATTCTCATTATTCAGTGTTTTTAAAGGATTTTTGATACAACAGCATATATAGATAAGAGAGGGAGGAAAAAGATTAAAAAGAATTACAAAGAATGAGCTGAATCTGAGCTCTTGACAGTTGTGATTGTATTTATCCACTCATCCACTGCAGCACCTGATTGTCTGCTTTCTAGACAAGTCATAGATTATCTTGGTGTGAAGGCACAGGTCATATTTCCAAAAGAAGGTACTATACATTATTATAACAACATGTGAATGGAGCATGGTGTTTCCAAGCACTTGCTTCTCAGCGGGAGACAATGGTGGGCCAATTTTAATTGCCTAGAAATTCCAACTGCATACATCGTGTGGCCAATTAAGCTACACGATCAAGACACATTAATGAATGTACTCATCCACTCATAGGCTTCCTGCAGAGCTCTAACAAACAGGAATTCAGTTTGATGCCTTTCTCTCTATGCCATTGACTACAGTTGCAGTGTTTCTGATCCTGAGCACAGCCACACAAACAGTATCTCAATGTGTAAATCATTGTTCTCTGCAAAGGCCTTGGTCTGGAAAATACACTGACCCATTTGATCAGGCTGCACATTTTACTGCAACTAAGGTTCTACAACCTTTGTAAAGTCGTCGATTTCAGTGAGACAGAGAGAGGGGCATGACATACAAGACATGACATCTTCAGTCACAGAGTGATTTGTTAACTTTTTCTTCTATAGAAAATGTGTCAGCATGTCTTTAGACTCACCTTGGCAATGAATTGCATAGAATTCCTCTCATCAGGGTGATAGGTGATACAGAACAGGATGAGGCCCAGGATGGAAACTAAACACAGCTGTAACAATACAACAAAAAAGGTCAACATAATCCCAATTTTTGTCCCAATTTTCTCCTTCCATTATCAGAAAGAATGCACTCAATCCATGCACACTGAGCTTGATATACTCATACATGTTGCCATAATGTAATTGTAATATATGTTTCAGTTGCACACAATATGTGAACAAGAATCTTGTTTCTAGACAGATTTTTGCACCCAGGTTTCCATGAGTGCCTTTATTAATATTGCACTGTTCAGCAGCAAGCTGTCATCTGATTACATTATCACAGTTATGGTAAATTCGATGATTTTCCTCCTCTTTGGGATATCTTTCTGTCTCTCTCTCTCTCTCTCTCTCTCTCTCATGCACACACACACACACACTCACACTCTATCTCTTCAGTGCAATTGGAGTCTTGTGACTAACGTGCAGCATCTTATTTAAATGTTTTTCCCAGGTTCTTAAGCAGTCAGGACTTTCTGGAAAGTTCTTGATGACCTCCGTGTTTTTCACTTGGCTGAATCTCGTGAGGATCTAACTCGGGATGTTCAAGTGTCCAGGGATGTTTTTTATTGCACACAGCATCTGTGATAGGCTGGAATAGTGGACTGACGAAGCAGAAACAGACATGTTTTTCACAAACCAAAATGTGACCTTAAAGGTTATTCTGAACTACAAGGATAAGTAAAAAATGACCATTTTCAAAAGTTAAAGATGAATTTTGTTTTGACACATTTACATTTAATCATAAGAATTTCAATGTCATTGTCTTTAGCCAGATCATCTCTCTAAGTCTGTGGAAGATCCTGGCTGTTTATGTTTGCAGCTTGCAACAGCCTGTATGTGAAGAAATATTTTCCCTGATGAGGGACATTAAATCAATAATGTTTAAACAAATGTGTGAATATAATTAAAACAACTGTCATGTTGACACATTAGCTTGTTTCCTGTACTAACCTAACATTGTTCACCTACTTGTACAGAACACCAAATTATGATTACTTGCTTGTTACCTTAATGTCAAATTATTAACTACAACTATATTATACATACAGTACACTTTTCATCATGTCCTCCTGACAGCACTCAAAATATTCATGACTGATAATATCCTGCTATGTTCTGTATGTCTAAGTCATATGGGCTGGGAAAACTTTCTCTCTTAAAACTAAATTAAAATATACAGCTTCCCTTTAAGTGTCATTTAAGTGACTTTTTGGCCAAGTAAATTAAATGGTGTGTGTGTGCGTGCGTGTGTGTGTGGGTGTGCTGATAAGACAGATGGTATGGATGACAAGGAGGTTGTATTTATGTATAGCCTACATAACACATTTGCAAGTCATAAGGTATTTAGAAGCTTCCTAGGTGTTTAAGAGTCAAGCTGCTCTGTGGCATGCTGGGATGGAAAGAGGAATAAACCTGTGGTCGGCTTGTCTCCTGTGCCCAGATGTTTGTGATTTACTGGACATATGGACATATAACACAGACAGGGATGGGTGCGAGCAGGACAGTGAGACAGAGATGGTTGGCAGATTCAGGTGACGAGTCCATTTGTGTGTATGCAGCCAGGTGAAAATAACAGATGGGGATTTATTAGAACATGACAATACCGGTGATTTCCCATGCCTACAGTTACAGTATGGCCCCAGGCTAGGCTTCTGGGTAAGGGCCAATGCTGACATGCAGTGAGGTGAGGATGGCCGATAAATTAAGGGCTACAGCTGAGGGTCATGCAGCAGTACCGTGAGATGGGTACAGGGAAGCGACCGAGGTGCCGTGCAAATACAAGGACAGAGCTTACGATGATCCCGGCCCAGTGTGGTGTCTCCCTGGCCAGCAGCGAGGGGCTGATGGCCAGCATGAGGAAGGCCACGGCGGCGACGGCCACCCCCAGCAGCAGCTGGAGCAGGGCGACGAGCAGTGGGAAGCGACAGCCACAGCACTTATGGGCGTCCTGTGGCGCCGGGCCTTCATCGCTCTTCATACCCTTCTTCTTCTCCCCTTGTCCCATCTCTCCTCCTGTCTTCACACTAGCCTGTCTTTAGCCCTCGAGACGGCTACTTTCTCTCTCTTTTCCCTCTCTGTCCTCGCGACTTTTACTGTCGTACTGTTTGGGGTGGACGAGCTTGCCCTGCTGTCTGCCTCTCCCCCCCCTTTCCCTTCCCCTCCCTTCCCTTCCCCTCCCTGCTGCGGCCTCTTCTCACCAAAAGCCCAACTCGGCTGCTATTTGGAATCAGAGAAGGCTCTGAACTAATATGGAAAACATTTGGACTGGATTCCTTCAGCGGCTCCAGTGCCACATATAGAGCAGCAGCATACTGTGGAGGAAAGGAAGAGGAGTGAAGGGGGGGGGAAGGAAGACACGAAGGGGGACTCCAACATACGACTACAGGCGGGCTGTAAAACGAACTCACTTGTGGTCACGCTGTAAAAAAGACAAGGAAAGTCAGGGGCAAATCAGCAGGTATGAGTTAAATGAAAACCAACACCGAGAATGGTCATACTTTTCTAAATATACTGTTCTAAAGCGGGACTGATTGTATCATTCTTTGTCAACACTGTTACACAAAAGGACCATATGCTGCAGGCCTGAACAAGTCACATGATTTAGAGGAAGAAGTAATGTGATCATAAGACATGTGAGGGCATTACTGTGGCTCTGATCCTCTATGAAAATGATGAAAACTTGTAATAATTGGTGGAAATAATGCGGCTCTTGGCGGAAGGAATGTAAGAGGCAATTAAGAAGGCTTTATGCCAATTTCACACTGTTAAAATGAAAATTCTGTTAGTACGAACTGTAGAATTATCATAATCAATGAGTAGTCAAACTAACTGTAATGTAAGCCATTCCTCAGAATAAGCAAACTTGGATAATAACAAATCATAATCAATACATTTGGTCCAAACATTTTGAGATTTACAGTTATGCAACAGGTGTCATGACATTACGTCAACTCACATTAGATCCCACTTCTGTAATTGGAGTAATGCATAAATTATGGACATAAATTAGATTTAGATGGACAGTCCTGGACCTATTTTGACATCACTACGTGACACCTTTTCTACTTTCTTGTCTGTCTTCAAAAAGCACGATTAATTGATTAAGTTTTAATTACTGATTCATCTATAATCAATTGATTATTGCGGGCTATTTATTTGAGCACTTATTTATTTTCGAGATCATGAATAGATCTGTTGAAGCTTGAGGTGGAACAAATTAAAAGTCAAATTCGAAACTTTTATGAGCACCCTCAGCGTCATCACATTAAATAATTATTGTTTTTTTTTATCTGCATTATTGAACAAACACACTCGAGTGAAGGCGGGAAAGCGCACCCATTCTCTTACAGGCGGCTGAGATGAATCAGGAACCGCGGCGCACGTGTTTGAGCACACAGCTGGGCCAGTGCCATGGTTACTGACAGCGCACCTTTGGGTGACTGGAGAGGGAGTGTAATGGATGTGTAGGTTACCCTGCCCTGCTCCAGGCAACTACAGAAAGTGACAGACCCACACGAACGCGCGCGCGCGCGCGCGCACACACACGCACGCACACACACACACACACACACACACACCTTGACTATTTAAAAGGTGCCGCCCCGTGCTTACGATCCGTATTTACCTCACATTAATCTACATGTGGTCAATGCAGATTAGCAGGCACGTCATTTGGTTATGGAAAGCATGGAAGATACATATACCTCAGTGTAAATGTGATGTCGTTTTTATCATTATAATGGACAGCAGAGTATATGAGTGAAGTATATAAACTGCAAGAAATTTATATCGAAGCCATATCTTAAAAAAAAAAAAAAAAAAAAAAAAAAACATATTGGAGGAGCGTTCAGGATTTATGTGTTTCCTCTAAACTGTGCACGTGTAAGACAGTTTGGTGACTTAACGTCTAATAATTTATCACATTGACCAAATAAATATATCTTGTCAGTCATCAGTTATTGCTCCACTACTACGATATAAGCGGGATGCGACGTTTTGGCGGCAGATGATATTATATGCAGGGACTTTGCCATACCTTAGTTTAGGTTTTAGTGAACTGACGCCCTGTAGATTAGTCTGTTTCGACCAGCGTCATCCAAGCCTGCGCCCTATTTCCTCTCCTACAGTTTACGCGTGAATCACGTATCAGCAAGGAGGTCAAAACGGGTAGGACTACGTAGCATCGTTATAGGAACAGCAGCGATGGCTGCTAACACAGAGAAGGTCTAATTACCGGACTTTGTGCTGGTGCAGGCTACACGTGAGTCGGAAGCTGTTCCTACCGGAGGCGCGCGTGCGCTCTCACTACAGCACCGACGGTTCGCAAAGTGGCAGCTCAGAAAACTATAGACATCAGTCTAAAGCGCAGCTCCACTGGAGGACACGCACTGTGCAACATCTCCCTCAACCCCGTGTTTTGTGGATCGTGGAATAACAAACATTCCCCGAAGAGGCTTGAGGAAGGATAAGCAAAAGTTATGGATGAAAGAATACCGCATTTACAGGACAGGCAATTTATGGAGCACGCCGATTTCTTGGGGTGAGTGTCGCTTTTGGCAAACTCTGTCAAACTCTCGCTAATAATGAAAACTTGAAGATTAATCAGGCATTTTTTCTCCTTTACTTTAGGGTGGATTACCCCTCCCTCTACATGTGCAAATCTAAAAGAGGAATGAAACGCGAGGATGGTGGGAAGGTGCGTACTGTTACTTACATTTAGGACACTTAAATGTAGCCCATAGTTTATCATTTTGATTACACGACCTTTGTCAGGTCATGAAACATAACGTGATTCATTTGTGCTGTAAATTTTATAGCTTTCTGTCTCTGATGTAGTAAACCCTTGTACCTTTGCCAGCAGGACGCATACAAGTTACCACACCGGTTGATAGAGAAGAAGAGGAGAGACAGAATCAACGAATGTATTGGCCAGCTGAAGGATTTGTTACCCGAACATCTGAAGCTGACGGTGAGATTCTGACAATACAAAGTTTTTAGATGCCCGCTGAATCTGGTTTTACATGACAGTGATCTTGTAAATAACCAACGGAACTGTTGTTTTTCCCCCCACAGACGCTCGGGCATTTGGAGAAAGCAGTTGTCCTGGAGTTAACACTGAAGCACTTAAACGCACTGACTGCTGTCACTGAGCAGCAGCACCAGAAGATTATTGCTTTGCAGAATGGTAAGAGGCGTGAAGTTTGCCATGTAGCCAAGTTTTTTCAACAATCCAGGAACTGCTCTTCTTGATAATTTGATATTCAACGAGATAGTTTAGATTAGGTTATATTGAATATATTAGGCTATATGAAACTTTAATAATCCCGGTGGGGAAACAATCGTTGGAGCAGCAGATAGAAGGATATGAATATAAGAAATATTGAAGATGACAATTACAGCAAGAGAGCATATTGAGAATATTACAACAGATGATATAGAATGATAAAACTTCTTAGTTGACAGATTAACAGGTTAGAAGCGGGTGTGCAGCTGTTCACATTATCAGTATGCAGACATGCAAACTATCCGAATTCTCTGCTGGATGACGAGACTTTTCTTGGCTACGTTTTAGAGAATAATCAGCTGTTTAATCATTTTTTTTAATCACACGTTTTACAGGGGACCGGTCGATGAAATCTACCATTCATGCAGATCTGGATGCGTTCCACTCCGGGTTCCAGGCCTGTGCCAAAGAGGTCCTGCAGTACCTGAACCAGTTTGAGAACTGGACGACACGAGAGCAGAGGTGCGCGCAGCTCATCAGCCACCTGCACAAGGTTTTAGCGCAGTTCCAGCCTGGCGCACCGCCGCTCCAGCACCAGCTACCCGCCGGGGACGCGCAGGACCGCGATGGGCAGAAAGCCGACAGTCAAGCCAACTGTGTCCCGGTCATCCAGAGGACCCAAGCCGGGGAGCTTAACGAGAACGACACAGACACGGACAGTGGATACGGGGGTGAAGCTGAAAAGAACGATGGCAAAGATAAAGAATGTGAGCGCAATAAGGCGCAGGGACCCAAGGCGGTAAAGATCAAGCAAGAGTTTGGAGATGATCGCGTTGCCAAAAAACCAAAGATGAACTGGAGTGGAAATGGCTTAGCCGTCGCAGACCCTACCAGACCTGATGTGGCGTTTATGAACTCTCTGATGGGAATAACTGGTGTGGGACAGCAGACACCCATTTGCATGCCTTTTTACTTCATCAACCCCTCCGCGGCAGCGTCCTATATGCCTTTTTTCGACAAAAGTAACCTTGAAAAGTATGTGTACCCAGCGGCAGCCGCTCTCACATCCCCTTTCCCCTGGTTATACCCCGGGATCCCCGCGCACGCATCAGCAGCGGCGGCCGCGGCTGCAGCGGCAGCTTTCCCCGGCTTGTCTGCACACTTTGGAGCCTCTGCCCAATCAAAAGACTCCCATTCTCCGGACAGTGACGGGTCAAACGAGGCTGAGCTCGGCTTACTTGAGGAGAGAGAGGAAAGTCCTGGGGATGACGACGATCACGGTGACGTAGCTGATGCATCCCAGGATAACAAGAATACATAATCAGTTTTCTGCTTGTCAAACGGGCTAATTTGTCTGTGTTACTTTTTCGTGCATTCTGCTAAGCAGTTTATGTATTCTCGTTTTTTATTAGGCTAGTTTTAAGACAAGGTTTCACAGTAGAATTTCTCATGTACAATATCTTGGCGAAACAGGGGACAGTTGTGACGGCGCGTGCCTTTTGCACTTATGCTAGATTAATCAATTTGAATGATTATCGACGATGATTGACACTAATACACGTCTGTGTTGTCCGAAGGGCATATTGTGCTGGAGTTAGTTTTTTATCTTCTTTGATAAAATATTTTGAAACGGCAGTATTGGTGCCAAAACTTTGGGTAACAGAACCGTGCGCAGTATCCCTCTATCCCAATCAGCGAGTCTCTTTGGATGTATTATGTTGCAACTGACCTCTGCCAAGGTTATTAACAGCTTGGCTAACTCTGACTGTAAATATAATTACCTGGAAGATAGTCTGATTCATTAACATGTAAATGTGCACTAAATGGGCCTATATAATAAGTGCTCGAGGAAGTATAACGCCTACAGTACCTCATCCCCCACTTTCCCTCGGGCTAGGCTAATTGGGAGCCTCATTACTGTCCCTCCTGAGGTGAAATGAATGGTACCCCCCCCCCCCCTTCACAACACCACCAACAACAACACCAACAACAACAAATATATTGATCATGTTGAAATGATGGGAGTGGTGTTAGGACTATTCCCCCTCTTCATGGCAACTCATTTTTACAGATCTGAGTTTACTTTACCTGTTTGTTCGTTTGAAGAAAGAAAAACAACCGCCACACCAGTGATCAAGTTATTAAAATGCTGATAGGTTTAGTAATGGAAAAAAGGAGCCCTTCATTCAGAGGGGACAGCTCGACCAGCATATTGTACGTCCCTTGAATAAAGCATTTCTGCACACTGAGTTGCAGTAACCTGTACCTCCAATAAACATTGTACTACAGTAGGTAGCATAGCACCTTATAGATCTTTGATATTGAATGTACCTGTATTTTCCCAGCTGTTGAAGTTTGTATGTAGGACGATCTTTACTCTTTGAGACGTAAAGTGCACTTTTCTCTGCCTTTGAAAGCCCCCCCCCCTCCTTCCCCCTCCAAAAAAGTCACCTTACAAAGTTATAAGTTATGAAAGTCAATCACTGTAGTAGTGTTTACCATTTTATTGTGTTGTCGGGTCCTCTTGAAAGAAAAACATGACATCATTTCAAAAGAGAGAGTAGAGATACAAGATGCTTTTGTGGTGATTTCATGCAGCAAAGCGGTGATGAATTAGTTCCTCTGATTTAATAAAACACTGCTCATTTCTAGCTCTTTTAAGCCGGGGTAGATGATTCAAATCATTGTCAGCTTTGAGAAACCCTGCACCCCATTACATGCCACAGTATCCCTGATTCTCTGTGTTGTATGCTATCATCGTATATATATAAACAACCTTGCTTTTCAAATACTCGACAAAGGTGGAAAGGAAACTGTGGTCACATGACCGGCAGTTGTGACCATTGCTGTTTTAGGATCTTTCGAAATCTTGGCCTGTTTTCTAAGAGATTAATTCCTGCAAGTGTGGTGTTGTTCAGTCCCATGTGTGACTGAATACACAGACAATTTTCATCTTATTTTGCATACATGTCATTGCTTTTATAGTTATGTTCTGCTGTTTCTGCCTCAAATCTGCCATGTTTTCAATTGTTATATAAAGTGGCATGTGTGTTTGTAAATAGTTTTTGTGAATATACCATACAATATACATGTCTATGTCAATGTTGTAGAAGTCTATGGAGTTTTTTAAAAAAGATTTAACTGAGCAACTGTTGCACATTTCGTTAATGCTTTACACATATGCTGTTCTAAATTATTGCTGATGAGTTGTAAAATAAATATCAAAACAAAACTATACAGGTTTACTTCTCATTTAACACAAACGCTGCACTCTATCACACTTGTTTCATCAAACCCAGTACAAGGTCAGTGAGTATGTGTTAGTCTGTTGATGTGTTGCTTCCAACAAATTACCTCCATACTGTATGTAATGTGCAGTTTGTCGGAGGCAACACACACTGTCTAAGAGAGAGAAGTTAGGTATGCGCAAGATACAGTAAAATGGTCAGAATCCAGAATATCTAACAGCTTTCATGAATAAACAATACCAAAAGTCCCACAGATGAAATGTATTGTTATTAATGTGCTAATCAGCTGACAAGTCACAGCAGTGGAATGTACAGTAAGCCAAGGCTTTAAGCAAATGTCATGTGATAAAAGGATGATGAAGTGAGATTACGCTCACTCTGTACAGGCTGATGCAAGACAAGGGCCCTGCTTTCAACTTGTCAGAGGCTTTAAGCAGGATCAAGCCCAGTCTTTGTTGTTGCCATTAACTGGCTTATTCCAATGTTACTTGAATCTTTACGATTAATTGGATTGCCTTGATATCTCTATGCAGTGCTACTTGATTTTATGCTCGCTAGTGAGCTTGGCTATTTAGAGCTCCAATTAGTACAAACTTGTGCCTTTCGAGGCTAGCAAGGAACATATGCTGCTTTGGGGTGCAGCTGTTTTTTAGTAAATCCTCAGCATAGTGATGGAACATGGTCCACATCGAAGCCCCGCATGGCAACATCTCCACCAACAGACAGAAAGACCTCATCTGGTACTTCCCCTTTGCCCAGAACCTTTGCTTTCTCAACCTAAAATTACAGTACGCTTCTTTGGATATCTTCAGTCATCTGTGAAAGCACCAGGTAAGAGTAAATTATAAAAGTTTGAGCAAATATATTTCTGCAGTCATATTACAGGATAAGCCAACCCTTTGTAAACCTTCCATGGGACAGTGCTACATAACAAAGTTCATTCCTTTGGCTGAATATACATATCATGAAGCTTAGGATGTCTCTCATCATTGGAAAAAAACACTTATTGCCATTTCCTTCATACTGTCACAGCCATATTGCACCCATATTGGCGGTTCTGTGATTACTGGGCAAAGGTCTCCATCTACTGGTGAAATGCCTGACATAGACACGTGCCTTGAGAGTGTGCAAGCTGGAGTACATCCAATATAGATTCTGTATTACATGCACAGTGCAGTTTCAACTATCACCACATGTAATAGTCATGAAACATCCAATTCTGTCAATTGGTTTATTGAATCATGCAATCCATGTCATATCATCAGCCAGTTACAGCCATACATCTGTCAACACTTTGCGGTATATTAAGGCAGGAAAAAAAAACAGGTATGTACAGTCGACATCTTATAGATCTAGAACAAATACAGTTGTAAACACTGACCACAGCTACTAATCATCCCAGGGTGGAAAATGCACACAAGTGGTTTCTTCATAATAAAACAACCCTCTACTTCTTCCTGGGTAACAGAAGTGATCTAAACTGGTAACTATATGTGCTGCATGACATGAAAGAAATTAGAATAAATTGTCAACGCACTTTACAGCACATAATATAGTGACAATAATACAGTGACAAAGTGGAAAGCGCTATCAATAATGATCTTTCCCATGATATTTCTACAAAACACTATGATTTTTCAAAAAGATAATTAGAAATAGTTTCCTCTTTGTTGCTATGCTATTGCCATTTCTCTCTGTGCGGCCAAGTGGTGCTATTACATCTACCGACATCTTACTCTGAAGTATGATCATTGCTTCAATGACTCTGCTAAAGCTTGACTGTACATTATTTGTATACACCAACTGTTGTACCCCTAGAATTAATATAAGGCACTTGTTGTGATGTGATTAGCAGCTAAACTACAACCAAAGAGGGGTTTCATACTTGGGCCTTTTTTTTATCCCTTTTCCCTTTTGTCATTGACTCCCAACTCAAAAACGTACTTTCCTTTCTCTCTGTCATTCTCTCTTTCTCCCACACACACACACAAACACACACACCACACACGCACACACAGTAGCTGTGGCTATCCAAGCTATTATTACATGCGTCCCCCCTTTAGATCTAACAAACGTCTAATTTACTGTCATGTAGGTGCTCTGGACATCCAGATATGGCTATATGAACGACACACACATGCAACAAGACCCGGTAATCTTTGGCCATCGATCATTACAAATGAACAAGCATAATAAATTTGGCAAAAATATACTGTGTAGTCATCTTAAGAACAAAAAAAGATAAAAGACATCTTAAAAACAAAAAGGAGAAAAGAGAAAAATAACACTGTTTCATTATGCAGGCGATACTGCGGGCATGAAGACACTGCATCCTTGTAACTGTGAATGCACTGCTTCGTAATAAAATATAATAATTCACTAAATAAAATTGAAGAGTAAGAAAACATATTTACAGTATGCCACCATTTTGGTACATATAGACAGCAACATTCTTCAGTAACAAAACTATTAACCATTTGTGCATAGTTTTAACATGTACAGAAAGTCAGAGCTAAGGGAATAAATTCTGATAGACTCTAGAGATATTTATTATATCATAGAGATGAGTGGATCCTTCATTACCGATATATGAACCAGCCATTACACTGGGTTAAATCTATTCACTACAGAATTACTTATGTTTTCAGAGATATAGTTCATAGATTCACATAACCAAGACGCTCAAGAAGAATATTGTTCAAAAGGCAATCGTTTTGGATCATGATGCTAGTGATAAAACAATACCATATCATTCAGCAGGTACTGAAGTGAGAATAAAAGTACAGTAAGTGGATGTGTTTAAAAGGGATGTCGACGACAGTGTGATCTTTAGCAAGTCCCAACATTTTCAGAGACGAGCACCTGTGTCGTGGCGCATGATGCCGCTGCCGTTTCGATCTTTTTTGTTTCATGCCATCAGTTCTAAGCATCTTTCACTCCCACCAAGTGCTCCAATGACTTCCATCCAGCAGTCCACATCTTTCCTTCATCGTTTGAGCCTTTACACTCAGGCTCGCCTACGGGACGGCTGGTTTACGTAGGCTGCTTCCACTGTTTATAAAAGCTCCATAACAGATCCGGGCGAGAGAGAAAACAGTGCATAGGAGAGTGCTACTGAGGTATCCTGTACTGTGATATCCAGACACAAGGGAGTGAGCTAAGGGGCCGAGACGCGAGGGAGACAGGAGATGTCCCCCTTCGCCCCGGTACTGTGTCGCCGAGCCTCAGACGTAGATGCCCTCCGGGTTCAGTCCGGAGCTGAGAGGGCTGTGGAGCACCCGAAGGTGACCGGACATCGGGTGGGAGGACACAGGGCGCTTCAGGGAGCCAGTGAGGGGAACTAAATCTGAGCAAGGCAAAAAAAAAATTAGAGAGGATATGCCATTCAATATGCTATACAAAAGTGTACTTCGAGGATTTGGGGTGTAAGTGTCATTTTGGCTGAAAAAGAGTGTTAATATATCATTGGAAAGCTCTTGTTGAGCTCTATCTGATGGTCCAAAGAACACATTTGTAAGCATAAACAAAATTAAAATAAAGGGGGTAATCCAAAAGACTCAAGTGGATCAAATTTGGAGCGAAAGAGGTGTAAATGCACTTAATAGCTTTTTATAGTGCATCAATTTTCTGAATCTTAATATCTATAAAAGTATAAATAGTTCCTATGTTACGTTTTGAATAAAAGGATGCAAGCATTTCAAGTTTTGTATTTGCTCTGCTATAAAATTAGGAACATGTCACTTGCGCCCCTTTCACTCTAAAACCTCTATTTATTTGTGTTTCTTGATCTACACCACATGTGATCTCTGCTATACAACATCCAGCCACCAGGAGTCAGCATTGAGCTAAACAAGAGAGCCAGCCATTACACTTTAATTCTCTGGCCAAGCACAAAAGCTCTTGCTGATTCAACACACATGTCCTGGTAGGTTATTAGAAGGACATGAACACTAAATCCATTATTTTTTTTATAATGGAAAACCATTACCGTGAAGTTTAATAAAGAGACCTACAGCTCTGAATGATGTAATGGTGCAGCACATGGTCATGGAGTCATAAGAGTCAGAAAAATATTTGCTGTACTTGATTTAGAAAGACTCTGTGGGGGATGTGAGATTTAAAGGTGAAGTGTTGTGTAAACTGGTGTGTTAGAGATATTAACAAAATCAGTTTAAGCATCTAAACCATTATGTACCGTTCTAGTTTCAGCTCTTGAACTTGTTGCTGGCAGTCTATAACCGCCGACAAATGAAGCGCATTTCCCGGCTGAGGCTGAAATTGTTATTCTAAAGTTTTTAATAAGCAGCTGGTAGATGTACAACAGCTCAATTTAGACGGCCTCTATGGCATTCTGACTGCTCTCCCATTATTTACTGCTCTTGGTTCTGCGTCAGCTCTCCGCCTGTCTCCTCTAGGATGACAGAGCTATGGTCCGCTGGGCCCATCACTGAAACTGCTGAGCATGTGATAGAGGGGCAGAGTGATGGAAGGAGAGAGTGATGGACAGAGAGAGAGAGAGTGGGGTGAATGAGTGACGCCGGGCCTGCCTGTATCCAAGCAGCCGTTGGCATGGAGACTATAAGTGCCACTGGAGGGGGCGAAACAGATACTATACTCTCTCCTTTCTGTCTTTTTTCTGTCTACTAACCCCCCTCCCCACTTTCTCTCTCTCTCTCTCTCTCTCTCTCTCACACACACACATATACACACACTCACACACACACACACACTGAGCTGAGTCATTTTCTCCCAGCAGGCTGTCAAGAGATGAGGTAGAAAAATGACAATAAAAGCTTTGGTGGAACAGAATGACTTGAGTAATGCACAGGCGGACTCGCAGACAAACTGCACTTTAACGAAAATAAGATAAGTCATATGTTGCCTGTGTGAATGGCAGCCAAAGAGTAACATTTATCCTCAGACAGCCCGCACACTGATGTACAGGACTCTGTGTGATTAAGTTGTAATGCCTGTCTGGGTGCAGGCCTTTTAGTCCATCAGTTAGATTTAGTTGAACCATATGTCGCGGACTATATATCTAGAAGGTCAGCTCCGTACTTGTCATTTATGCCAATAAACTGGTCTTCCTCGCAAGGACCAAGTACCGAACCTGGGGTGACTTTGCTGCCCCTCCCTCTGGATCTCTCTCTGTCTTTCCAAACACATCCAAACACTCCAAACACCCCACTTCACTCCCCGCTTTCAAAACGTCCCTCAAAACCCACCTGTTCAAAAGTGCTTTTAAAGTCTGACTTCCTTTCCTCCTCCTGCCTCATGTTTCTATCTTTTGTTTTCTTACCCTTTTGTTTTGTTTGTTTGCTTCTTTCTAATTGACCACTACTGCTACTGTTTGTGCCATGTAATTTTTGTGAAATGCTTTATTGACCTATTCCATGTTTTTATATAGTTTTGCATAGTTGTTTTTTATAATATAGTTTTTATAAAAGCTATGTACTGTATGTGGACACTGTTTTTTCAAATTCTATTTCATGTAAAATGTCTGAGTATCTTAAAAAGTGCCATACAAATAAAATGCAATGTTATCATGATCATTATTATCATTCTTATTATTACACTGCAGTAGAGAGAACATGTGACACTAAATATGACAATACTCACTCCACATATTTGAGTATTTGTTGTGGTAAAAGATTATACCATGGACAATAACTCAAAAGAGAACCAAGCTGGAGTATTAAAAATGCATTACCTATTCCCTGACTGGTGTGAGTGCCTTCGTCCTCAGAGGGTTCGGCCGGCAGCACTGTGACCTTGGTGCCAGTCTGCTGGATGAACTGCTGCAGGTTCACCTGCCTCAGCTCCTTGGTCAGCTGCTCCAACTCATGCTGCATGTCCTTCGTGGAAATAACAGCACCAACAGAAAGGGATCGTTCAGTAAGCGGTAAAGTATTGATTACAGCTTGAAACTGATTGATTTCTACAGGTGCAGATTATGTAAGAAGTGTCTGTGTGTTTAAACATGCTGATTTGTATTGCTATGCTTTAACTATTAGTCAAAATATTCAAGTCCCTCTTCTATCCCGGTTATTATCCTAGAGGTTAAAATCACATCTGATGTTTCATAATGGCAACAAACATATTCAAAACATATATTCATTTCAAAAGTCAATCAAAAGACAGTTGTACATCTATTTCTCTCACATAACTCTTGAAACATAATGAGCACTTTGTGTTTTTAACAAAGATCTCATCAATTTTTTTATAATTTCCAAATGATTTAGACAGATGACAGGTAGTTAAGATGCTTAAGATGAAGTGACAAATTAAAAATATTTATATCAGTAGGATTTCAGTTGAAATGTAGCAAATGAATCAAAAACAGAAATTTTTGACAATTCAACAGAAGAAAACAAAAAAGTGTTGTTGTTTTTTTATCTCTTTTTGTGATTCTACTGATACCCTTAAAGAGAAATTCCCCCTCTACAAAGAGATCAAAGAGAAGGCCCGCATTCAACCCAGGCCTTGAATGCAGTCCTTCTGGTTGAAGGATGGCCTAATCACTACGCCATCCTGCAGCATTATCTTGTTATACTACCCTGATATAAAAATACCTCAAGGTGACGGAAAAAAAAGGTACTCTCCTAGATGTTTTCAGGTGTGAAAAAGTATGTGTGCATGTGTCTCACCTGCAGTCTCTTGCTGCTTTGTCCAAGCGACCTGTCCACAGCTCTGCAGCTGCTCTCCAGCTGGACGGCCTGTCTCTCCTGGGATTTTAGCTCTGATTTGGCCCTGAGGACCTGAGCCCGAGCCTCTGCCTCACTCACCCACTGGGTCTCCTGCCGCTCCCGCTGCAGCCTCTCCTCTTCCAGGCCGGCCTCCACACCCTGCCAGGACAGAGACAGACAGACAGCTAGGCAAAAGGTGGAAACCACAGCCACATAATGTACATGCATCATCATACAGATTGGTAATGCCAAAACAATCTAACTCACCATCTATATTGTTATCAAATGTAAATATTTATACAGCTGCAACTAATGGTTATTTTCATTTCTCGATTATTTTTTCAATTATTCAATCATTTAGCTTATAAAATGTCAAAAATCATGACAAATGCCCATCACAAGTTACCAGAGTCAAAAGTCTTAAAATTCATTACTTAGTCTGACCAGCAGCCCAAATAACCCAAATTATTCAATTTATAATGATATGAAAAAGCAACACAAAAGTAAGCAAATCTTATCTTATTTTGTGGAGCTGTAACCAGCAAATGTTAGGTAAAACAATTAATTGTTATCAAAATTATCAAAATTTCAGCACTAATTGTCTGTCATTCACAAAAACAAGAAAAAAAAATGACTGACAACTTCAGCTTTAGTTTCATTGTTGATAATCTTTTCCTCTTCCCAAAAAATTCCACTAAGATACTGTTTTGTCTGTCTGACCTCCTGATTCCGCACCCTGAACAGCCTTCCAACTCCCACAAATCGCTCACCTGTACCAGCGAAATCTTCTCTTCAATCTCCAGCTCACAGCCCTGCAGACGGCCACGCAGCTCCTGCAGCCGTTCCTCCAGCTGTCTCTCGCTCTCGAGCTCAATTTGCAGCTCACTGGCCCAGAACTCCTCCTCCTCCATCTCCACCTCGTTCTTCCTCAGACGCCTCTCCAGCCTCAGGATCTCCTCCATCAGCCCTCCTCCTCCTCCTCCGCCTGTGTCGACACCACACCCTCCGCTTCGCCCGCCTCGCCCCTCAGCCCAGACCTGCAGCTCAGCCTCGTAGGCCTCCAGCCTCTTCTCCAGCACGTTGAGAGTCTCCCTCTGAAGACCCACCAGCCTCACCAGGTCTTCCATGCGACAGGCCCACAGGCCGGGAGACGCGGTCCCGATGGCTGCCGCCGCATGGTGGTGATTCCCGCCGTTCCCCAGGAGGAGTCTGCGCTTGGCCTCGGACTCCCCGATCCTCCCTCCGCTCAGTATGTCCCTAAGGCCTCGGGGTCCGCCGGTGAAGGTGAGGGATTTGCGGCGCGGTTCGCGGCGGCGGAGGGAGCGGTCGTTGGGGTGACGAAGCTTCGCGAGGGGCGGGAGGCTCTGTCGGTGGAGCCCGCGTTCAGGGCCCCGGAGAGGGGGTCCTTCTGAGGGGGGGCGCTCAGTCAGGGAGGGGCCTGTACGATGCAGGATCAGCTGGACGTCACCAGCATATTGGCCCCAGGTGTTGAGAGAGGCCACAGGGCTCTCATGGGGGGCGAGGTGACGCTCTGTGTCCCGCCATTTCTCTACCAGAGTGTATCTCCCAGTGCGACCTGGAAAGAACACAACAGAATGTGAATTGAATCAGATTCTTACGCTGATAGATGGTAATGGCTCATTGTAAGGATTTCACCATTTGTTTACCGGAAGCCTAAACACAACCCTAGTAGCAGCATGTCAACAGAAACGCTTTCCGGTGCTTGTAAAATGCCAAAGTACCCAATTGATACTGATGTCTGATCATTTAGCATTGTGTATATTTCAATAGAAAAAATGAAAGGCAGGAGAGGAGGGGGCTCAGTGGTGCTGCTTTCTCAGCTTGGCGAGAGAAGGGGGGATGAGTCAGACTTTCCCTCCTCCTGCCCTACGCTTTGTGGGAAGTGATGTCAATACAGTCTGCTCGACTGCCCCGTTCCTGAAGGAGCCATATGGGAAAGGGGAGGGGGCTTTAGATCCCAGGCAGGCACTGAAAACAGCCTCCAACTATGACCCACTGTATCTCAGAAGGAGCTTTACATGTAGGTGGAAGAAATATTTGTTTACTTCATCAGGACTTACTTTCAGTTAACAACAAGCACTCTGGCATTTTGAAAAGCCTTATTCAACAACAACCCCAGATTTCAATTATAGGTTGATGAGCCATAATAATTAGCTTTATTAACAGGCTTCACCTACACGCAACTGCTCTGGACTCGCATCATCAGCAATGACTGCTTTCATAACCAAACTATAACAAGAAAATGAAGAAAATGCGTGCGTGTGATGAAAGACAACAGCTTAAGCAGGTATTGTTTTAGGAGCAGGTTTTGCACATTGAGTGTATGAATATCTACTGATGCAGTGTGCTGAAGGGACTGGACCCCTGTGGACATTATTATTATTAGCTTACCATATTGAACATTTTTAATTTTGAAATTTTAATATAAATGCTGATAAAGTTATACCATATAATTGTCATTTGAGCTGATTGACCACAAAGGATTTCATAACTCGACTAAAATGCTATCTTCATGACCATCTGTCTGTTAATTAAATTGCCATACTAAGCATTGTGCATTTTGTATCTCATGTATAGTGTTGTTGAATTACAATGTAGATCTATGAAGAACAACTAAGTAAAAAATGTAGGAAAAAGAACATGATAAAGGTCCAGGCACTCATGTAGGTTTGCAAGTAAAAACTATTTAATGCCCAGACATGTTTTATGCTTTAATTTATCCTTTTATCTTTTTCCTTCAGTTTTCCACCCCTCCCACTGCACCTGTATTAAAATGTACAAGGAGTGTCAAAGTAGAAGCAACAATTAATTCCTTTTGACATGTTAACTTTTTTTCTAGAAAAAGTGAAAGAACTAAAAAAGTAATGAATCTAATAAAAGCCAATAAAAAGCTTAATTTTTGATGGACCATGTTTCTAGCATGAAAGCAGTGACTGCAGTGAAAGCATTGCATTACAGAAAAAGGCAGACGAATGCTGCTTTCACCCACATTCACCCACACACATTATGGCATGTTGACAACCAACACATAGCACCAAGGTCCCATGATAGAAAGATAATCTATTACGAATCGTAATATCATTGTTGAATGACTGATCACTCCTATATTTATACTGTATTTTGTGCCAACATAACAGAAACAAGTGAAACATGTCGTCCCGTAGAAATGATGTGGGCACACTTTGGGCCAATCAGTAACAAGATACATCATCCCTCCAAGTTGAGTCAAAATCAGACCGGTGTTGCAGCAGTTGTAAAGAAAGCTGGACATGTGTAGCAAGCGCCTTCATTGGGCCAATAAATGTATTTAAATGCCAGAACAGTGTCAAGATGCATCATCCCTCTAAGTTTAGTCAAAATCAGACCACTGATGTAGCAGTTATGGCCTTACAAAGTTTGACATTTTTACCTTTCTTACTTATAGCACCCCATCAGGCCAATCAGTGTGGAACAACACTGGAACACAGTGCAAAGATGCATCATCAAAATCAGGCCAGTGGTGTCTGAGGTATCACATTTAATGGACAGACGGACAAAAACAGCTCGGTCCATAGTCCGCCCCTCGAATTTCACTGCATGGGGACAAAAACTATAACAGCTCAGCACAAAGCCCCAACATGTCTGATGACAGACTGTATCTCAAGGGTGCTTAATGTAGCTTCCTTGTAGAAGATGATCTACCTATAGCCTGGGCCAGAGCGATGACCACTTCCTGGCAGGTGGTTGCCTCAGTGACGCCACAGACGACCCTCTGGACTCCGTCCACCCAGACCTTGAGCTCCATGTTGGGTCAGGTGCGAGGGGGCCAGCTGTGGTGTGTTGGCCCCGTCATTCCTGAAGGCTCCAGTGGTGCAGGGCAGCAACAGGACAGACCTTCTGGCTTCTTCACTGTGGAGGAAAACCACAGAAAAACAGGAAACAGTTAGTCAGGAAGGACATGTGCTCAAGGCCAGCAGGGTTATAATGTTTGGTTGCCTCCAAGAAGGAAGACTTTATACACAAAGATGCAGACAGATATTGCCTACTAACAAGTAGCCAGTAGAAACAAGTTGATTCATCATCAGGTATGGCCATGCTATTTTTAGCAGCTGGTTGAGGAAAAAGGATGGCTCAGTCAGGAATGGACTGGTCCAGCAAGGCATGCCAGGACCAGCTGGCCATAACGCTGTTTTTCTGTCCTTCTCTAGGAATAGGTACATGTCTGTTGGGGGGGGGGGGGGGGGGCGGGGCAGGAAGACTCTGCCAACAGACATTCCCAAGCCCAGTTCCTGCTATTGTACAGAGAATCACATGGAAACATTGAAGAGAGAGCAGGAAGATAGAGTAAGTGAAACAGAGAAGAAGAGGACAGGAACAGTGAGTGTAACGGAGAAGGCAGGAAAAGTCAGTAAACCAGAAAAGGGAGAACAGGAAGAGATCATAACAAGGGGGGTTGACTGGGCCTTGCTTTACATGTCTCAGTTATTTCCCCCGCTCTGTGGCAGATTTAACATTTTTATGGCTGAAACGTGCACATGAAGAATGCATTATTCCCAACTCCCAATACAATAAAATTAAGAATATTAAAATATAGACCATCTTCACAGATAGAGAAATTCATGATCTAGTTTTCACTGGCAAAACAATTCTCAATATGATTGCTATTGATAGATTCAGATACAGATGTTTGCAGTTACCAGATGTACAAATTTAGAGCATGAGTGTCTATGCAGATGTGCAAATGTGAATCATTGGTTATTCACATTATTATCCAATTTGCAGGGCATACTGTATGTGCAGGATAATCAATAGTGTTAACTATTGACACCACAGATATGGAATGCCCGTTTGATATAGACAGACATCTAAGGGGGAAAAAGCCTCCTTCATCACTGTTTTCTTCAAGGACGGTCTATTGGGTATGAAAGGCATCTGTCCAGATCTGCAACACCCGCTAGGGATCTAACCTTCACTGCACCTGCACTGCTGAGGCAAGAGGTCCTTATGTCTGCTAACCCCCCACCCGCTACACCTCCCTCCGCACCCCTTATATTCCCTATCCGTTTTCTCAATGTCATCCACCACAGACTGTCCTGCCCTCCACCGAATGCTTTGCTAAATATGGTAGATTAAGATATTAAGCAGTGCTGCAAGGTATAATTTATTGAGATAAAACAAAACCCTCTGCAAGGATTCCAAAGAAAAACCTATCTTTTTCAGACATTTAGGGACTTAAGTGTGTGTTATTTGCATTACTATATATGCGTGTCTAATTGTGTGTGCCCAGGTGCCGACTATGTGCGTGTGCACGTACACGAGTGTCACCTTTGTCTCTGGCCTGGCTGTTCTCTCTATTCTTGGCGTATTTACAGCTGAGAAAGTGCTTTTGTCCTTCATTCAGATTGCCCTTAAATGGCAGTGAGGGCTGAGGGATGGAAGGGAACAGGCGACGAGTCACACAGAGCAGACTCTGCGAGATTTTTCTGCAATGACCCGAAACACTGTCACCATTTTGTTGAACCTTTTTTTCCAGGGAGTTGTGAAAAGAAAACTGAATAGGTCTTGATGCAAAGCAGGCACAGTAGATAAGCAAGAGGGAAGGTTGGGATACACTCTGGGGCGCAGACACATGGGCTAACAAAATTACTACATACAACACCACTTTAAGAGTTTCGGCAATTAAGTCAGAGGGTTTCACATAGAACTACACTGCAATGGAATTAAACAAAGTTGCCAGATAGAAGAAACAACTGTACAGACAAAACAAAAAACAGGTGACTAAATGGCTCGTATTTATACACACTGGCAGATGCTAAAGAAGTGGGGCATTTACAAAAGTCACTCATAATGGTGCAGGCTCATCACATTCATATTCATTAATATTAACCCAGCAAACAAAAACACCAGCAGGAACCTCCCCGTTTTATGCAGAAGCGATGATACAGGCACAGTGGCGTGGGGCAGAGTGCCATCTCTAGCTCCGCAAGCTCCATTCCTTTGCCCCGCCAGTGCCAGCCTGGGGAGATGCCCATTCCCTGATCTTGTGCAGCTCGTCTTATGCCAGGAAAGCATTTCGTGAGACGGAGAAGGGCTTAAATTCCTCTGTGTTCTATTTGAGCTCAGTTGAGAGATAGTCAAATACAGTAAAACCTCAAACTTAAGATGATTTATCTGTTTCTATCTGGCATTGGTTGAGCTGTATTTACTGCTCCTTGTCCTGTGATGCGTTCCTCTCCGAGCAGCGAGGTGTGTGAACAGCGCTGAGCAGCCTGTCTGTCCGGCTGCTGATGACACCGCTCCCGTTTCCTCGGCCAAGGCAGCGGGCCTACAGGAGCTCAGCGAGTTGGCAGGGAAAAGGCTTCAACTGGCCGCTGGTGTAAACAACCTACCATATGCTCCTCTGGGTGCTCCTATACAGTCAACACACCCCTGCACACATACACCGCTACCATGTGGAACTGTGGGATGTTGTGCGAAATACTGTATGGCACTGCTTGTTCAGTAGATTTACTGCCTACCAATACGAAAATAATCACTCGATGCTTATGAAGAGTTTCTACATCACGAGCTGGCCTGAGCAGCGTGTAGTTTGCTGAACAAGGGGGTATTTGAGGAGAACAAAATGGGCATTCATTACATTAAAACAAAACCAAGAGTGAGCACTACTCAGGAGAAACCCCCTGGGGGAGCAACCGAACTGAGCTGAGAAAAATGATCTCACAGGAAAACACTAATGTTCCGCAACTGCTACCTCCATGAATAGACGCTATTACACCCTGGTTCCTCCCCATTGTTCGCTAAGGTGGAAAACAATACAGCCATTTCATGAAGGATCGAACTCTTGGGCACTGAAAGTCCTGAGGCACACGCAGCTAAACAAAACAACAAAACAACACACGTAGCTAATTCAAACAATTAGCTAATTATATAAAGTTTCTGACATGCACAACTATCCCATGCTGCTCTCAATTGAAGAAAATGGGGTACTTGTTTACAGACTGTGGAATGATAGGGGTCCTGTTCTACTGCTCCTTGTCTATTTCTAACCAAACTTTAATTCAAATTGCACTTCCTGTAGAGCAACATGTAATTACTAGCAATTTATACTCTGCTGTAATTGGTAACAGATCTCTTGTGAAATAGATCTCTGTGCGCAGCCAAAGACAGATGCTGGTTTATTGTGGTGGCGCTGGTGGTGACTCTCTTGGAACCAACTAGAGAAAGCTTCTTTTTTTTTCCCTTTTCAATCCCTCTCGATTGCCATGAAGTGCTGCCCTTACACAACAACGCAGGGTAATCTCTGGGCCTCAGACGCCTTAGGGTGGCAGCAGTATACCATACTGTAAGACTGGCTGATAGCGTGCGGGACCCCTGTGGTTAGGAATGGAGGGAATTGCAGTGGGAACCAGATAAAGACGTTCCTCAGCCCCCCAGTATGCCAGCCTGGTCTGTATGCAATCCCCCCTGTCAAGTGTGAGTTACAGAGCATGGGCAAAGACTATTGAGAGAGACAGGCCTTGATCCTGCAGTGTGGAAACTGATAAGATGCAGGGTATGCATTCCTGGCCACCGAGAATGCAATGGGCCATGACTTGGAGATAAGGAAGCTATGAGTCCCTTTACCCGGTGATCTTAACATGTATACACAATCATGGCTATTAAAAGGACTAGTACTCCACAAGAGCTCGATGACAAGTCAGTGGACTGGACCCTGTAAAAAGTGTGCTTAAATTGGAGATTCAAATTACGAAAATCAGCAAACTTGTGTTTCCCAAACCCGTAATAACAAAACAAAAAACAGACAAAAAGCTGAAGAAGCAAAGTATCCAATGGCTTTCTGTTCTTTTCTGTAATCTCTAAAAGCTTCTGCCGTCCACAATGCCAGCATCCTCTCAGGTAATCAGTGCCTCAATTGCATTAGTCTCCACACAATGACAAGACCTACTGCCTCCAATATAGATAATTCGTAATGAATGACAAATTAAAGTTGCCATTCTACTACCAGCCGGAGTTATGCTTGTGGTCAGTGAGCAGCTGAATGAGATCCTGGGATGTTATCAGGAAGCGAATACGAGGCGCTTCCCAAAAGTAATATCTGTTACATCAGCGAGCATTACAAAGGACTGATTCATTTCCCAAAATGTCAAGAATTCACTACAAAGCTCTGCAACAGAAGGGAACCTTTGCCACAGATTTCTCGAACACATAAAGTTTTTGAAAACAAAGTCTGCTATAGCCCTCTTTAAATCCTGGCACCTGAAACACCTAGGACCCCCCTCCAAAACATAAGCAGGGTGAAGCATCGCCCAGAGGCAGCAGAATTTAGGATACCACTCCAATCTGAAGATCTGGGCGCATGGGATTAAACCCATGTCCAGTCACGCTACAGGCAGCACCCTCAGCTCCTGTAAGCTCTCCAGAAGCCCCTGGAGCAAGCCTCTATCTCTCTCTCTCTCTCTCTCTCTCTCTCTCTGTCTGTCTGTCTGTCTGGCTGATGTTAAACTATTAGACTCTGTGGCAGCCTCCCCCAATCGGGAGGTCAGCGCTGGCAGGATCTCGAACATCTGGACGGCACGTTTAGCCAGCAATAATGCCGCCTTTGTTCCCTTGCCATATTCCCTGCTCACAAGCCAGCTTTGAAGAGCCAGCGGGGCGGGCAGCAGGCTCCCGCAGCGGGCCAGAGGCACAGCAGCAACACTCAGTGGGGCAGCAGAGGCCTCTGGCCGAGGTTTAGATGGGACAGCAGTTTGTTAAGCATCACCTGGCAGTCACTCACACTGCTTCATTAGAGATAGAATTGAACACATGTTTTACAGCAGCTGCAATTACAGTCATCCACGAAAGAAAAAGTGGCAATGATATACAACTTATTAATTTGTTTCTTAATGTGTTTCTGTGTTTCAGTGTCTGTGTTTCTAGTCTCTTCTAGTGGTTTGCAGCCTACTATTCATGGCGGTAGTTTCCTGATGCCAGGTGAGTCCATTAAATTGCAGTAAAGGCCACTGAATTACATAATTCAATTTCCAAACTAAAGCAGTCCCCTTGCTGTAAGATTACTGAGTATTAAGGCTGTGAGAAACAAAACCTCGGCTGTTTTCAACGACTGAGTCCTAAGAGCTACAGGTTGACTCTGCTACACCTAGAGCTGGAGAGCAGACTAGAGCACTGGACCTTGAATAAACTCAACTTTAACTCAACTGATAACTTCATGGATTCTCTATTGATACTGATGATTGATGTGATAGATTTTCGAGTTGATCAGAGTCTCTGATATTTACAGATGATGCAGAACCTGATAAGGGGCAGCAGGAAAAGCTACAAAATGTTTTACTCACTGATGCTTTTCGAAATATGCAGGCCTGCCCGAAAAGGCAATCAACTGAATCAAATAATGTTTACAATTGGTCTTATTTTCACAAACTGGCACAATATTGGCCTGATATATTTGCTACACCGAACAGCCTGAAAGACATAATACATGAACACCTATTCGGTAAAATGCAGTCTACCTTTTATTGTTGGTGGCGAGTGGACACGGCTGGAGAAATGGCGATAATGGGTTCTGCTGGCTTCAGAGAGTATAGCCTAACTATTCTACTACAGTAATGTTTCCGTTATCTCGGTCTCACAACTACATTGGGTTTGGCTGCAGCACATTCTGCTATATATAACGGGCTTACCTTTATGTTGCAAACAGGAATCAACTCACTGCTCCCTATCCGAAGTGAAGTTTAGGGAGAAAAAATACAGGTAAAGGCGTGAATTCCGCAAAAAAATGTGTCCTTCTTCACCATTGCCCAGTAAATCACTTCCAACGAATTGCGACAAAGTAACGTCTGGCCGCCGGGCAAAAAAACAGTGAATAAGAGACGAATAACATCCAAACAAAAAAAGAAGATGATAACGATAACCGTTTTGGTCCGCTGTCCGAAAGTTTGTGGCTGCCCTCTCTGTGCGCTAGTCTTTTGCGGTCTAACCAATAAGCTGCGGAAAATGCCCCTCTCCCCGTTTCATTAGTCCTGCTGGTAAATACATCGCATCGGAACTGGGACACCGCAAGGCATTGTGGACTGTTTAAAGCTGCAATACACTTTGAGAGGGGGGTAGGATGTGAAGGCTACCTAGAGCAGGGGCTCCCAAACTTTCTCAAAGCAGGGACATCCAAACAGAGACGTATAAGACCGCGGACCCCCCTTTTGATTAGATTTTGCACCAAGGAACCCCATCTGTGAAGACTTTTGTTGTTAGATATGACTTAATACAAAATTGCATAACAGTTGACACTGTGGCTGAGGATGGGGGAGAGTGAAAAACTGAAATCAAAGCAGTCATCCTTATATATTATCTCTTTGTGAAAATGTCTACAAAGTGAAATAATAGTGAGATTTAACTATTTTTCAGTTTGCTGAGAACCTCCTGGAACCCCCTCATGGGCCCCTGGAGGTCCTCGGACCCAACTTTGGGCACCACTGACCTAGAGGAGAGTGTCTGAGGGAGACTCACAGTCACACTCTGTGGTAACAAAAGAAAGTTGTGTCTGCTGGTGAAAGTAATAGTGAAAGTGGTTTAGGCCCAATTTAGTTTGATCATAAGCTAGAGGGACAAACGTAAGGCCACGGGAGGAGAACATTGCATTTCTTTGGATAGATCCTCTCTCTGCTGACATTTCCTTAAAATGCATATTATATCACAGTAGGCCTATTTCATTATAATAAAGTCTTTGCTTATTCTGTAGACAAAGTTGCATCCTACCAACTTCTATGCCACTCTTGAAAAATGTGATCTTGCAGAATAGTAGGCATACAGTCTTTAATCAAAACTTCTCAAATGCCCCTTAAGAAAAAGAACTATAGTAGCTAACATTACAATACATTTTAGGACACAACACAAATATTGCAGTAAAACTTTTAAATATCATGCAGTTATTAGACTATATGTAAAAAAATATATACCACACACAAATTCTATAGGGATACCATAAGAGAGTAAAAAAAAAAAGACGAGTATGATAAGGTCTCTATAATCTCACAATTGATTACCACAGCCACACTCCAGTTCTCTATAGAAATATTAGTGTTTTTTCATTAGTGAAAACTAGGATGATTGTGATATATTGGGCTACAAAATAGTACACACATCTTTTTCTTTGATACCTCCTAAATGTAGCAGAATACATGCTATTTTGTTGTAAATTGTGACAAGAAATATATATATAAAAAATAAACTATTTTGCTCACTCTAACAAAACAGAGCCTGGCAATTAGAGATGATAATGCACAATGACTTGTATTTGCACTTTCTGACACACTGACTCACAAGTTATTTAAATGGTGTTGCTGTACAAACAAGACATTCTTCAGCATGGAGATAGGACAGCTGAGGAGCCATTGGCAATATAAATGGATACTTACTGCCCCCTTGTGACGTAAACAATGATTGGTGCAGGGCGGAAAACCGAACTCTTCATTGTGGATGAGAGCTTTTGGCCATAAGGATGTCAGTTTTTTTTTTTTTTCTAGTGATGAAGTGGGGGGTTGCACTGAGGTATTCGTGTTATTCCCGGGGTTTAGGATTGTGTAATCAGGAAGTTTAAATAGGAATGTGCTCTTAGTCAACTTGCCTGGTTAAATTAGGGATACAATTCAGTATTTTGGATATGCACTCTCTTCTAAGGCAAGAAAGAAAGAAAGAAATTAGCTTTATTTTATAGAAGTGCAATCCTTTTTGAACTTGAATGTCAGCGTTATTGTCTGAAAACAGTCACTCTCTCAGTCAGCTTTTAAATAAGTATGCCATTGCCATACTTAAATTAATTACATATGTGTCTTTTTACATGGCACCCCTGTCTGTGATTATTTTATATTTTGAAGTTTCCAGTAATTTTAGATAAATCCTAGTATTCTGTTACATCACCTTACATCATCATCTTGGTGGGAAAATAACAGGTGACTGTAATTTATTAACAGGCGATTATAACCAAATAACAGCACATCCAACAAGCTGTGTATATGGTAAAGCACTGTTGGTAGGAAACGCATGTGACATCATGGGAATTCTATTAATAATTTGTTTGCATTGAAGTTGTGATGCTTTGTAGATTATATTAGATGAAACTTTGCAGCCATCATTAGGGGAACAAGCTAAACTCTCAAGTGACAGTTTCATTAAATTCACATCTGCAAATTATAGTTTGAGAGTATAGTTCTATTGTATTTGTGATAGTTATATCCACAGTGAGACAATATAGACTGAGTAATGGGCCTATATGATGGCATTGTGGCCATGTGATGCAGTAGAGTGATTCTTGTCAGTGTGTGTGTGTGTGTGTGTGTGTGTGTGTGTGTGTGTGTGTGTGTGTGTGTTTGTGCGCGTGCGTGCGTGTGTGTGCGTGTGTGTGTGTGTGTGTGATGGAAAGGACCACTGTCTCCAGTCAGACAGCCAGGTTTAAAGAATTTGGTATGGCCACATAATAGATTCTCATTACATTTGTGTTTAAATCATAGATTTCCAGTGAGAACATCCGAGTTTACCATTTGACTTTTTGTTGTCATCATGTTACAAAGATTGGGCCTATTAATGGAATCTATTTAATCTAAACACAAAACGTATTATCAAAAATAAGTTTTAGGTTCACAGTTTTTACTTTGTTTTCACAGGCAGAGCTGTGGTTTCCAGAGTTGGAGTTGCGCAGGTTGGAGTTAGCCTGACGGAAAATCGCTATGATATTCCTTCAATATTCCTATAATATTCCTATAGTGACCTCTAGTGTGTCTGCGGTACTCAGTAGTGAGTTTAGAGTGAACTTCTCGTATTTTATGGTGTTTTATAACAACCATTGTTTCACTATATTATTCCTATATCCACACATGGACTCGTAGTATCATTCTAAAATGTATTTATTTATTATCGTTAGCTATTTTGCGAAAGATAGCTAGTCCCTAAAAATTATAAAATATTTACCACGGGCGTAATTTGTGGATTCATTATCTGCTGTGCTTGTTTGTTGTCTTTCTCCAGACTGAATTAGGCTATACTGTTCGAAGTCTGTTTGTTGTGCGTTAGTAGTACTGCCTGTATGTATGCACATAAAGTGCGCAGAAGGGATACTTGTGAAAGCCCAGGAAAACTGACAGGGGATTGCCAAATCATTTCCTTGCCTGGGAATGACGTCCCTCCAGCACATTCCAGTTATATTTAGAGCCTATATATAGTGGAGTCGCCCCCTAGGCTGTGTTGACTCTGCAGCAGGCAGCAGAGGGATCATCGTATTGAAAGGAGATGTCCTGAAACTGACACCATGTGACCTACATAGTTACAATATCGTTCATGAACATTTGGTCTATGTATGAATCACTTTAACGGGTTTTACATGAGATTTAATGGTAAAAAAACCAACAACAATACTCATAATTTGCTGGCTACATTACGACAATATGAGATAACCAGAGCTCATATCAGCCTTCCGATACAATCACAACCTGTCAAACACAACAGAATGGTAGATATTATGGACAAAATAAACCGTGTTACTGCTCCCATTGCGACATAAGGGCAAGTGATATGCCCAAAACCGGTTGAAATCCCCAGCTATGCTTTCTGGGTAAAGTGCGCCCCGGTATCCGCCCATATTCGCGTAAAGGAGGCCAACCTGAGCAGCTAGGCCGGACGCTGGATCAAATGGAAAGTTCAATCGATTAATTTGCTCAGTTTTGCATGTTCCTGCTTGCTTTTGAAATACGGTAGACCGACGTAAATGCAGGCGTTTCGGTGTGAAATAGGAAATGCAGAGATCGTGTGAAACAGGAGGATTATCAGCTTGACTTGTTTGGTCGCTACTTCGGACGCGGAACTCCACACGCTAAAAGGTAAAACAAATGGATAAGATTGATACATGTGTGTCCATTTAGGGATTGGCGGTTGCAACATTGTATCCCCTAACGTAATATATGGATTAATGTGTCCACTTTGTAATAATTGAACGATATATTTATTTGGGAAATATTCCGCTGGTGAAAGTATCGTTGTCAGTGCAAACTACGCCCAATTGTTAACCTAATGTCTGGCCCTGCAATGCAGACCTTTGGGCTAGCCTGTCTATGGCGGCTTCAAAATCTGCATGTTCCCCTTTGAATGAAAGGTAGGCTACTGGGTTGTGTCGAGCATACGAACCAGACAATTTTGCAATAATAAACTGTTTTGGTGAATCATCTGAGGTTAGCTCACAGGAGCTAGTTAGCCTGCTTGGAGGCTGTGGATGAGCTCCAAGGCTAGGCTAGCCAACAACACGGCTCGGCTAAACACAGTGTTCACAGCCCTCACAGGTTTCCAGACGCTTACTTTACACCCAATCTGGCAACCCTCTGTGCTTGTGAATAGTGAATTTGAATCGAACTCATTTGGACTTGGAAGCCGGCTTTAGGTGTTATTGCTTGGACGTAGCGTAGGGACTATCAATGAAAAGTGGGAAGGCCTGTCCATGCTAGCAGGTTATGAACTGTTACAAAGTAGTAGCATGTTTGACAAAGTAGTAGTTACTTTTCTCTTGTATAAAGTCACCTATAGCACAATTTAGTAATCAGCCCGTCAATCATGAGTCATTCTCCGATGAAAGCAGTGTTTGTTTGTTTTTCCTCGGATATAACCTTGTTGTCAGTGATGTACTAGTAAATAAAAAGGTGGGTACACTATGACATCCACTCGGTGATCAGGATAAGGCGAACAGCAACAATTATAAGCACAAAAATCTATCTTCAGAAAAGCAGTTTTTCATTTAAAGACCACATCATCATCATTATCATCATCGGGTTGATACTACAAACCATGTATAGCTATGAATTTACATTAATGGTTATGTCAGCCATAAAAGGTGGGTGAGCTGAGTTTCCGTGTGTTGACCCTCCACTACACCCCTGCTTGTTGTTGACTGGACATGACAGCTGACTTTACTTGTATCACGACTGGTCAATCAAAGGCACTTCCAATAGGCGATAAGATGGAAACAATTGACAATATTTGCATGGTGAGCAAGTGTGTGAGTCGTGTTCTGGGAAAGGCCTGTCTGTGGTCTTATCAACTCAGGTAAAGATAAGACTGACACTGTCTTTTACTGCAGGACTTCTTAATGCACAAGACAGCCTAACCATTGTGTAATATACTAATTAGGGACTTTGTTGGGTGTAAAATGTCAGATATACAGTATATCATTTTAGGGAACAATTCAAAGTATTCAAAACAGAATAGTGTTGTAAAAGTAAACCCTCTCTAGCCAAATACCTATCAAACCATATGTTCTCTTTTTTGTTTGTCTAGACAAGGCAGTAATATTCGGTGTAACTCCTCCCTGACTCCAGGCTGTGCAGAGCGCTGTGCAGCATGTACTGTAACTTCTGAAAAGGCCGGCTGCCACTATTGATGACTGCTGTTTTACAAAGCAGTCAGACAGAAGAGAGCCTCCCCCAGTTGCTTGTCAATTTTTTAAACCTTAATGAAATGTCATAGATTTATGCCCGGGGTTAGCTGCCGTTGTGTGGCTGTTACTCAGAAAATAACATTGAATGTGTTGCCAGATTTAGACGTTTGAGTATGATGAGAACTTGTAACTTGTAAATGAAGTATTTATGACCCCCTTTTTGTTCCACTTCAACCAATACCAGATCAATTGGTGATTTGAAGTACATTATTTTTGTGTCACAGGTACACTTTATATGTAAATTAGTTTTTTTTTAAAGAGTTTCATCACTAATTGCCTTCCATTTTCAAGGCTGATACTGATTTAGCTGCTTTCCAGAATTCAGTTGCAGTATTCTCTAATTTACACATAATCTCTAGTTGGTGAAATTGGAATACAAACATATTCTGTTTTTGGTGATTGCACTTTCTTCCCCAATTTCTCTTGCAGAATGTAAAAATGGGCATTTTTCAAATGAAAGGCAAAATGAAGAGGATGGGGATCAAATCTAATTATCCACAGAATTGGCTGTGTTATGAAGGCTTTGATGGTGTCCAGAATGTAATGGGTTGCCACTGTACCAGATTGCTGTATAGCATGTGTGTCTTTGTAAATGTCTGTGAGTATAATGTGCTTGAAAAATCTTTATTTGACGAGTTTATTTTTGCATATTTTGTTTTCCGGTCCCACAGGTGAATCATGACAGAATATAAGCTGGTAGTGGTGGGAGCTGGTGGCGTGGGCAAGAGCGCACTCACTATCCAGCTCATCCAGAACCACTTTGTGGATGAATATGACCCCACCATCGAGGTAAAGGAGCTTTGTGCGTCTGTGTGTGTGTGTGTGTGTCTGTGCGCATCCGAGGGAGACTGTCTCCATGGTTCTGTGTGTATTTTGGTATGGGGGGGAACAAGAAGAAACTCTTCTAAAAGTGGAGTTATAGCAGGTTTTTCTGGTTTCAGTCTTAGAAGACACCAAACAGGTTTTTGATCATTTTTCATGCATGTCTGCCTGCCTTCTCAGGGGGCCAACCTGAGCTGAATGAACCATACTGGTAGTCAGATTATAATTTTGATCAATTATTTATGTGCCGTTGCAAGTTGGAGCTCCACTATATGTTATTTGAATACAAAATAGTATCTGAAACGGTATTAATTAATTCCATCAGACGGTGATTACGAGCGTTCAATCAGATAGATTATGGATATCAGTGTGATTAAATGCTTGAGTGCTTTGTCACAGTGGAAATTAGGAGCCCATTATATTTTCTGAAACCTGTCAACTTGAAAGACTGCTGGAAGATGGAGAGCCTTTCTACAACAGAGAACTGTGATGTCTCATGTTGAATCTGAATGCCATCTTCTCCGTCTTGCACCGTTCTTCTAAATTCTTGCACCATGATTTTACACTGCAGATGATTATGACACTTATCATAACGACTCAAATTACCTGACCCACAGCCATCGCTTTTTTTTTTTATTACTGAGCTTCTAAGTGGACACTTGATCCACTAAATCTGGGACTCCTGATCAGTTTCTCGACCCCTCCCTCTTTCAGGACTCTTACAGGAAGCAGGTGGTGATTGACGGGGAGACGTGTCTGCTGGACATCCTGGACACTGCAGGTCAGGAGGAGTACAGCGCCATGAGGGACCAGTACATGAGGACAGGGGAGGGCTTCCTCTGTGTCTTTGCCATCAACAACACCAAGTCCTTTGAGGACATTCACCACTATAGGTGAGCTAAGGGCTAAAGTCCACAGAGTCTTTCAGAGGCTCCTCTGCCCATTCAGTGCTCCTCATTATGGTTTACACTTTGGGAACATACCGTACGATACAAACCTGACGATTCTTAAGGCAAAGCTAATGATACCTGTTTAAAATTGTCAAGAGGTGGTGCTAAGCTAGGGGAAATGCAAGCGCAAATGATGTTTAAAAATCAGAAGGTAGAATCTCAGTTTGGTCTCAGTTTAGTTCTATGAAACTGTAGAAATCCTCATGAGATGTAGATATTCAAAAGTCATGGTGAGTACGTTTACATGGTTGGAAGTAATGCAATTTCTGTAATAACCCAGTTTACATGGGTTCATTTAATAATCGTCCACTGTTGGCCATTCCACTGTACTGCGACAAGTTGTTTGCTTGTTAAATGCAACTTCTGGGTTACTGTGTCTGTGGACCTTTGACATATGCAGTTTGAAACAAAAAAAAAACCCCAAAAGAAATCTGACTAAGACGTTTACATGCCCCATTAAGCGTGTACTGCTTACTCTGCTTATGACCTAATTCCGATTTTAAGATGACCAGATAAAGACATGACAGTTTCAATAGTCAGAGTATTGCCATATTGGGTTAAAATCAAATTATTATTATTATTATTATTATTGTGCATGTTAACGTACTCGGTGTGAGTGTCTCATTCACAATATCCCTGTCAATGTCCAGAGAACAGATCAAGCGTGTGAAGGACTCTGAGGATGTTCCCATGGTGTTGGTGGGGAACAAGTGTGACCTCCCGTCCCGGACAGTGGACACCAAGCAGGCTCAGGACTTAGCACGCAGCTACGGCATCCCCTTCATTGAGACCTCAGCCAAAACCAGACAGGTGAGAGTCCAGCCAGAGATGACCACACCCTCCAGACTCACATACCTCACTTTGAACTAGTTAGTCACAGAACTGTTGTAGCATTCCATTGCAATCCAGTAGAGCATTTTGAATGGGAAGAACTTGCATGTGGTCTCCAGGGTATTGGCTGAATGCAAGCTGTCCTCCAATAATTTTCACTGCAGAATCAATTTTCATTACTCTAGCGAGAAAAGCTCATACCAGTTGTCAGGTGTCCTTGCAACGGCTTGATAATCTTCGCACTTGAATCACATTTAATGCTAAAGCCTTGACTCTTGCGGTGCTTTTGATTTGTGTCACATTCAGTGGCTCTAATGGTCTTTTTTTTAATAATGTTGCTTGGAAGCGTCTCGGGAAATGTGCTGCATATTGTTAAATACTCTTTGGTTAATTGAATTTTTTATTTATGGGTGATAACGGAATTAGTGCATGCTACTTTGTCATGGATATGTGAAATTATTTCATCATTAGGGCCATCTGTAATGGATCCTGCATTATAATTAATCAACAAATCAGTAAATATATGTCATGGAATTTGCATGGAAGGAAAAACTGTCGGTAATTACTGGGGGGTTAATGATTCTGCTTACTGGCTAATGTAACTATGACCGGGTGCTGGAGGATGTGCCGTGGCATAGTTGCATCCAATTGTGTGTGTTGTGAGCATGGCCTTGTGTGGCAGAGTGGCTGACACTGTGATCTGTACACACATCCTTTCCTGGTCTCTCTAAATTTGGGGCAATCACAGCTCCTTCTGGTGCGGGGAACCTGATGACGCAATGATTCATTTCTTACAGCTCTCTCCACCAATCTCTACCTGGGTGTACCTGTGATTCACTATCCACATGGTGCTGCTACTATTGGACCAGCAACTGTCTCTAACATTCATAGCCACTCAGTGTTTCCCAAATCTCAGTATTATGCTTTTGTCAGACTTCTCGGGGAAATCTCCCAAATATAATCCCCAAACAGCATATGCCCATAACGCATGCAACTCTCCATTTTGATTAGGTTTTACAGTTAAGTAGGACATAATGCACATGGAGTTTCAGCAGGCCAGACATCTGCAGACAGCCTCACTTTCAGACCGTTGCTCCGCTTCGCTCCTTTGTACTAAAACAGACCCACACCCCTGCTGCATATTTCCTAATTCATAGATTGATCTGTAGTCTGTAACACATGCACCCATATGTCCCCCTGTATTCCTCAACATTGAGGCAAGTTGTGTCTCATACTGCAGAGAGTGGAAGATGCCTTTTACACTCTGGTACGGGAGATCAGGCTGTACCGGCTCAATAAGCTCAGCAAGGAAGAAAAGACTCCGCGCTGTGTCAAGCTTAAAAAGTGTGTTGTGATGTGAAAGGGGTAAGTGTATGCAGCCGCGCCCCCACCAGGTCTGTGTGTGTGTTGGTGGGGATTTGTGGGGAGGTGCGGGGAAGAGGCCACGCAGTGAGAACTGGTGCTTCATGGGCTCTCCAAGCTAACCTTCTGGTTTCTACTGGGGTTGTGGTGAGGCTCTAACTGGAAGCTGGCACAGCTGTTGATTTCCTCCCCTTTTTGAAGTGTCTTTGTGTATCATGGCTGATCATTATCTAATCTGCTGAAATCAACATGAAGAAAGTAGTATGGGCTGGTGAGCCAACTCACGTGATTAATGGAGGCTGCATTGTAATCTGGGTCCAAATCATGTGCTGAAATGTTTCCAGGGATGTGTGATAAGAAACTGGCAGAGACATGTCACAGTGCTGTGTACGAAAGTTGTGTGTGTGTGTATTTGTGGATGAGTGGGAAAGTTTTTCTTGCGAACACAAAATCCCTTTGTCTTTCATTCTTTCCTTTCTTGCTGTCTTTGTCACACCCTGAAGTGACTTCAGGCCCTTTGCTCTACAGTTCCCTCCCAGATGCAACGTCACACTCATTGCAATATCTAGATCATTCCAGTCCCTACCTGCCTTAGTGTGGCAGCACAGACAAGACGACTTTTACTTCTGAAATATGTTACAGCTATGCCTTAGGACAGTTTGGTCTGTAGAGGCACAGCCAGAATTGACCTGCTCTCTGTGTGATGTCACACTGATGTACAGCTCCACTGAGAAGAAGGTGCAAAAGATGGAAAATTGACTTTGACAGTATCCAAGATGGTTTTTGGAGATTTGGCTACATTTTCTGGTTAGGAATTGGTGAAACTATTATAATATAAGGCTGCTGTTGATGTAAAAACATTGAATGAAGTCAGAAATTGGCAATGTAACAGCTCCAGACTGTACATCAGTGTGATATTGAAGAATGGAGTCTTGGCTCTCTATTTCTAGCTTTGGGACAGAATTGCTTACAAATAATGTTAGATCTGTCCCTAACACATGATTCTTGAATTGAGTGGTATCACCCTTTTAAATTGAGAAGTCGTCGAAATTCCACCTCAAAATCAAAACGGTATGAACACATCGATGCCAATCATTTTAAATGCAATGAGAGTATATTATATGGCATTCACTTCAACTGCTTTTCCCTTTTTTACGTAAGTTGTGCTTGATGTTTTGGTATTAAAATAACTGTAACCATGCATTGTTTTTACTTATTTTTTCAGGGCGTTGATGATGCCTTTTACACATTAGTGCGAGAAATCCGGAAACATAAGGAGAAGATGAGCAAGGAGGGCAAAAAGAAGAAAAAGAAGTCCAAGACAAAGTGTACACTTATGTGAATAATCACCCCTTTTCAAGACAGACTAAAAAGAAACTATGTTGAACAGTTTAAGTAATACATTTTGTACATTACACTAAATTATTAGCCTCTTTCTCAATACCCACCATACTGAATACTAAAATGACCCCCAATTTTTCTGCCTTTTCTGTTATTTGCTACTTGGAAACCAATAAGCTTTATTTTCTGTTTAGTGCCAGTTGCCCACACGTGTTGGTCCAGCAGCTTGTTTGATTTTGTAGGAACGGAGCTCTGTTGAATTGGAGGCTTTTATATAACCGCTGTGCTGTGAGTTGATTGTGTCACAACTCATTTTGGACAAATATGTCTAGTAACAACCTGATTTTTTTATTTTTTTTTCCTTTGCTGGAAGGCCATGACCTGCAAAAGTTTTGTGATGCCCTTTTTAAGTATGGGATGCCAAAGAATTCATTTTCATCCCATTCAATTAGAGAAAAAGTAAGACACAGAGAAAGGACCAACACTTAGCCGGATGAGATCCAAATGTCCCAGCCACTGTGTAATGTTCCCATCTCTCTTAAGACTCCTAGGTATGACTTAGTTATGTCATTGATAAAAGTATGCATGTGAACTCCTACTCTTCCCAGAATGTTTTAACACCCTAATTAGCTATTAATTAATTTGTCAATGCTTTGTATTGTGTGGGTAGTGATTTCTTGCCTACATAAGACTTTTTTTTTTGCATGCATTGTGTCCTTGATGACCTGGGAATTGCAAACTGTCGCTGTATGACACAGTTAACAGAGCCAGCAATGAGGAACTCTGACCCAAGTGGACATCATAAAGTCTTAGGTTTTCAGTTTTCTGTCATAATCAGTATTTGCCATTTCTGAGGATGAAATCAGCAGTTGTTTGTGGAAAATGACACATTAAAAGGTCTATGATGTTGCTGGGCAAGGACAAGGTGCCCAACAGATCACCAAAATCCAGTTTAAGTTCCCCCCGCTTGCTTTTAGTTATATTAGAATGGGATCAGCAGCAGTATGGTGTTGGTCAGGGTCATTTTATGTTGCAGGGATTCACGCCTCGTCACAAGCCGATGTCTCATGGCTCAGTTGACCTCAATGGTTCTGTATTTCCTGCTAATCTTTATTTCAGTGCTTGTATCCCAGATTGTTTCAATTTATACTGACACTATTCTTTGCATTACTGTTCTTTGCAAAAGAATCAGAAAGGTAGAGCCCCCTTTGAACATGCTCCAGATAGAGTACTTTATATTTAATTCAAACAATTTGTCATCAGATTACTTTATGTTACTATTTGGTTAACTGTTAAATTTGAGAGGTCCTAGATCTGAACAGAATATGCCTTGCACATTTTCCTACGCTGTTGACTTGCTGTCCTGGCTGTCTATGACTGGTTAGATAGCACAAAGCATCTTTTCAGTGAAAGCTTTACAATGAAATTTCTTTTCAGCTACTATCTCACCTTTTTTAAAACTCCTTCCAGGGACGCTTCCCTTAGTCTTGTGTGATGGAGGTTGTTCAAAATGTTGTCCAAATGGATTTTCAGATTCCTCCTTTTGTGGAGCTTTTGAAAGGGTTTTTTTTTTTTTGGATTAATTTGCTCAAGTGTTGAAATTGTTTGCCGGGCTGCCTTTCAACAGAATGATAGCCCACCAAAATAATTCGTCATTTTCTCTCACAAAGCTTGTGTGTTGGAGTGATGTAACTGGAACTGATGTTTGTAAATGAGGCAATAATTGCCATAAAATTAGTTTTTAGAGAAAATTGTCTGAATTTATAAAAAAAAAAAAAAACTACTAGTTTCTTTCCCGGGTCAACACATATTTCACCCTTTCCATCTTATTTTCAAGTTGTTCCCCTGGGGCTTTTACATTTTGCCTTTATGTTTGCATTAGGTGCTACAACATTTAGACAGTAGAAAGACAAGCCGAGAAAACATTGACTTTGTCGTGACTGTGCTCAAGAAATACACAAAATGCTGTTTTAAGAGAGCAATGTTATTGAGACAGAAAACCCAGAAATGATACATTTTGTTTTCAGGATTAATGAATTTTGACCCAGTTTATACCTCTTTTTGTTCATGAAGTAGATAATAACTGTTAATGCAATTTTAATCATGGAACCCACTAGTTAACAATACTGTTTCAAAAGTAGTTTTACCAAAATGTTTGAAATGTTCCTCTTCCTTTATTGCGTGCCAACAGCTGATTTCCGAAATGTATCATTTATACCTGGATCGTATTTTAACAACCTTTGTATAGTTGTGATACTGAAAGGTGCATATTTTGTAAATTGTGCTTCATTTCGTTGGTGTGTCTAAATGAATGTTGCTTTAATGGAGTTTCACTCCGCTCTGTGTATGTGACTAGGGAGTGTGACTGGGTCCAGGTCTAGGGGAGTGAATGAATGACCACTTTACAACACACCTGTTGTGGGCAGTGTAGAGTGGTGATCTGATCTCAAATGAGTCTATTTTTTGCCATGAATCTCACCACTCCTATTTAATGTGTAATAAAGAACAAAGTAAAGAGGAACTTATCTTTTGTGTTTCTTTCTTAAATTGTCTGTCTTGGTGATTCTTGTTCTGTTATGCAATAGTAATCTGGCAAATGATAATGTACTGGTTTCTCAGGCTTGTACAAGCTATTTGTCGTGCATGTTCACAGTGTCAGCATAGGCTGGCTACTGGAGGAAACGGTTACATAACCACTCAACTATTGACCTTAATGTATGTTGCAGCGCAACTGTGAATTGACATAATGCAAGCTGCAACAGTTCACAAGCCAAGTAGACATTAACACCTTGTTTCTCCCATTGCAAAGTCTGAACAGAACACGAATGTTTGCCAGCAGGTGGCACTGTTTTCTCATTCTACTGCAGCAAGTCTGCTACTTGTTTGCCACAAACTCGGGGGCTGTTAAGAAGTTCTCTGACCTCCCACACTTCCTGACAGACAGTCTAGTTTAGGCCTTTCCTAAGAGGTTTCCATCAGAAAAAAATAAACGAGGGCTAAGTTTGGTTGTTCTAACCAGAACTGCTCTCATCACTGATGGGCATGTGCAATCACTTTGGGTGGGAATAACTTGATTTGTCTTAAAGTCATTTCCTTCAAATTGTAAATAAAATGTGGATTCCTAAATTAATAGCTATGTATTTGATTTCACTAGAAAACTGTGAGCAGGGGAATTATTCAAAGTGAACCTTTGTGTTGCCTGTTCTAAATATATCCCATCCCCTCTCTGCTTACTGTGACATCATGGTTGTGGAATCATTCTCACAGATGTAAACTATGGTGTTATACAATCAGAAACCAACATGGTAGTGAGGCATTAAAATTCTTTAATTACCATCATTTAAATTTGTCTTCTTAAAATCTTAAATTCCATGAGGATGATTTACTGATAATCCAATCTGTCATAAATATCACTGGAATGAAGATTTTAAAGGTGACTTAAATTACAGCTGTGGCATGAGACTGTGAAAAAGCCCCTTCAACAGTTACAGTTTCAAGTGAAGGAAATCCCCAACTCCAATCTGGTTCAGGGATCTCAGAAAGCTGCAGCCGGGCTTGAGTTCTGCTCCAGCAGAGCAAGAAGGCCAAAGCCCATTCAAATAAAAAGATGTACAGTGTACTGCACATTATCAAATGCTGCCTCATCCAGATTTAGTGAAGAAAGAGGTACATTTTATACAAGTCAAAGAGGAAATAAACCTTAGGAGGCATTCTTTCTGGATAAGTTAAGCAGCTGATCGTCATTTTATATCTGCTTTCATTGGTTCAAATTGCTCTCCTTTAGGTAAGTGCATATCCTGCAACTGTTTGCATGCAAACCCCTTTTTTAGAAAAAGATTTGTAGCTGTATATGTTAGATGGAGTAAAAAGTATATTTAAAACTAGGATATTTGCTTTAAAATGTTGAGCAAAATAAAATTCCCTAAAATAAAACTACTTGTACTAAAGTAAGGCTGACTCAGAACTGCCTTGAAATACGGCAGTTAAGGTAATGTTGTTAGTCAGTCTCCACTTTAGTGGTATATCACAAAAATATCACACTCGCCTGTGATGACCTCTGCACTGACTGGTTGTTTATGGGGCAGTGACAGCTGGCCAGAGGCTCTGCATCAACACAACTGTGTGGTTAAGGAATTATTGGATCAAACTTTCAAAATAAAAGCTCATTAATGTCTATTGATTTAAAAACATTCCTTGGCATTTTACATGGTTATTTGTGTTATGAAGCTCATTTTTAGACATTGTATGATTTTTATTATGTGCACCATCCCTTTGTAACACCCATACACTTTGTATCCTTTTCTCTGGATTTATTTGTGCTTACAGTCCAGGTTCACTTAGTACATTGCTGTGTACATTGCTTATTAGCTGCAGCTACTACGAAGACATTTAGCTAACGCTAGTTTGCAAGCTTGTGTAAATAGAATTAATATTAGCTTATTTGGCTAAATAACTGATGCACAGGCAATTCATAAGCACCATAAGAAATGGGCCATAATTGGTGATCTATGTTTGCTGGTTAGAAAATTTTGGATTTTGTCCCTTTTGAACAAGCTTCTAGTCAATATCAGCAAATCACACTTTTTAGCAATTAAGCCCAGAATCAACACTCATTTTGTTAGTACTGCTTACAATCTACCTCAAAGGGGCATTAAGTAATCTATGACTTTTATTGACCTCTATTGGCGACCAAGGAATTGCATCAACATACACAGATCTCTGGCACAGTTTAGATGATCTAATTGACACATATAATAAAATCACATTTTCACCATAGAGATACGTAACCAGAGCAGAGCAGAAAACCATCAGAAACATCTAGCAAAGAGGTAGAAGGGCCAGAAATCTCAGCACCTGGCAAAGTAATCGTTGAGTCACTGGTATTGATCAGCCACCCTATCACTCAGTCACTCAGTCACTCACTCACTCATCCCCGTCTCACCAGCTGGCACAAAGGGCAGAAACAAAGGATCTCCACTTGTGTCTGTCTCTTCTCCACTGCTCCTCGGCTCTGTCTGTGTTGCTGCAGCTCAGCCTCCATTGTTCTTCAGCAGGTTGTCTTGGGCCTCCCCCTCTTTCTGCCCTCTGGGTCTGACAGACAGCTACTCCTGGGATGGAGTCTGCACTCTTCCTGAGGACTTGTCCACTCCAATTCCAGCAGCGTCTCTTCAGTATGGCCTCCATTTCTTCCAGTGACCCTATCAACCCCCCACAGATATATTATGGTCATTTTTTTGCTATGGCACAATAAAAATCTTACTTAATGCACCTTTAACTTCCACATTACCAGCTACTCTATTCCCTTTGTTTCCTTCCCCACAGGCTGTCATTTGCTTTTTGCTGCCCTGGTGTTTCCCAGTACTAAATATACTCTGTGCGCACAAGCACGCACACACACACACACACACACACACACACACACACACACACACACACACACACACACACACACACACACACACACACACACACACACACACACACACACACACAAGCACAAGCTGTGGCCCAGTATCTTAAAATTTGCTCATTCTTCCTTGTTTTTTCTGTATTTATGTCCTTTTTTTCTGCAAAGCATTTTGCGATGAGCCTTGTTAAGCACTGTATGAATAAAACTGATTTGGCTTGACTTGTTTTTGAAATTACCTTTGGCTGCGGGGGATCCGGGTTTAGTTAGCTTTTTTTTTTATCTAGTAACAGTAAGCTGATATACAGGACTCTTTTTCTGAAAATTTTTAAATTGAAAAATATATAAACATATAGGGCTGGTGCATACTACAAGAAGCAAATAATATTCGAAAAACAGCCCCATAACACAAATATCCACATATAATTCTAAGACATACTTTTCAGTTAAACATATCAATTGAACAAATAACAATAGGATTGAACTAGAGTTCATGTAAAGTCTTACCTTTTTTTCCCTATTCATTATCATCATATCATCTATCATTATATTTATGGTAGCCTTAAACTGAAGCAGACTGTCCGTACTTAAATCTCAGGGTCTCTGTATCTTTTGACATCCAAAGTTATGCAAACACAGAGCCAAAATATCAAAAAAAGTGCTGCTGTCAAAATATTTTCGGAGCTCACTAGAGACATTTTGACACGTTATATATATGTTGGGTGTTTTAGAGGTCAGTGAGACTCCTTATGGCAGAGTTTCAGATAAAGTCCCTGCTCACCAGCCCTTATTTACTGCCACAGTGTCAGAGTTTCTCCTCTGGCGTTAACATGGAGGAGTATGTGTGCTGGGGGGGCATGCTTGTTTAGTTATATTCTGTGAGAGGGGATGTCATGTAACATCAAAGATTTGATATTTTCCCTTGCCGTTTGCCAAGAAATAAATGCCATCGAGATCATGACCAGAGACAGTACACAAGCTTCAAAAGGACACGGCTGTGTATATGTCATATGCATGCAATGCCGGGGTAATTGGTTGGAAAACAGTCCTTTGTGTCGTAGCGACCTGTTCCCCTACACCCAGTTTTGTATTAGTCTTATAGACAAAGCTGTTTTTTGTTATTGTAATTATATAGATTACCATTAAATCCCTGTTATGCTATGTGCCAAATACAAAAGAATGTTACTGACTAGCATTATTAAATGTTTGTCTTTATAGCCCATTTGATGTTTCTGTTTCCTTATTAATGTCTCTCGATATGTTGGAGGTAAAGAGAAGCCTATTTTAAAGGAAGCTAAGCTGTTTCCAAACTGTTGCTGTGAACAATAAACAATGTTAACATATTGTGACAAGCTCCATTACTCCTTCTTCTTAAACAATAGGGCTATGGTACCTGCCACATAGCAGCCGAGAGTGGAAAAGAAAGGAGATCTAATGAATTATGCAGCGATAGCTTTCTCTCAGCCTGACAGTCTGAAACCAGCCTGGAGAAAATTGTAAGAGAAGTACGAGTCAGTGCAGCCATCACAAATCCCCCTCCCCTCCCCCCCAGGGACAGCTAAGGCCAAGGCCTGTCAGTCAAGCACCCCCTCCCTCAACTGTAATCTGGGGACAGTGCTGAGAAGCCTGCAGGTCTGATAAAGCGCTGAAAAGATGCCCCAGAAACCAATCCGTGGCACTCTGGGCCCCTGACAGGGAGACGGGGCGGGGGAGGAAAAGACACAGCAAATGTTCCCAAATTGATAACAACAAGCTTCAGACTGGTTCGCCCTCCCAACCCAGTCTGGCAAATCCATCTGTCCTCTTGCCCTGTGCCCACTATCAAGAGCGGGCCCAATCACAATCACCCAGCCTGACCCCTATGAACATGTGCAGAGGGGTGAATTCACAATCATCTGACTGTCTGACCTCTGCCTTGTTAGTGCAGGGAGCGAGAGAATTTCCTTTTTATTTTAATGAAGCGTGGCTTCCCTCCCTGCCAGGCAGCTGAGTGTGGGGCAGCGAGAGCGCAGTCTGGTAATGAGAGGCCAGAAGGTTCAGGTGTCTTCAAACAGCAACACACAGAAGAGACTTAATACAGACGTGTTTTCACAAACCCTGGAGGAAATAGAGAGCTGGATGAATATTCATGCAGCAGTGATGAATTGTGTTGCCTACAGCGTTGTGCCACTTTGAAAGCCCTCATGCTGCTTCTTTTATCACAGGAGGTCCTTGCCACTGAACCTCACGGGCCACAACACAGCGTCTCCGGCATCCAACTACCAATTATCATCTGAGATCATTAACTTGTTATGTTGACACAAACACTGCAATTTCAGATGCCCTTCTTTATTCAAATGACCCTATTCATGAGGAGTGGCTGACTGAGTTGATTGGATTTTTTCTTGCGTGCCTCGCAATCACTCAACAAGTGATGTTTGGACACAAAATTAATGAACAGCGTGCAATGCTTTGAACTGTGTGCACCTTGTTTCGGATTGGAGAAAGCAAGCTTCATAATATCTTTCAAAGCATGCATCGGCACAGATTGATACAGTAATGGCATGCTGTTGAATGTTTATGCTGTGTTCCATTCAGGCGGCAATCTCCTCATAATGATGGCGAGTCACAAGGTAGGGAGATAAAAGGATGGAGGGATGGAGGCAGAGCCGGGCGAAGGGACGGAGGGATGGCAGGAGTGGAAGGCCTGGGGATTGAGCAGCGTCATGTTCAGCAGCCCCAGACGGGTGATTCATACCAGCCTCATCACTGGCAACAGACAGGACATCCAGGCCTTTATTACCTCCATCCATCACCATCACTTCATCAATCTGGGCTCCTGTGAGCCAGCTCTCCAACCAGTCCCCAAACACCCATCCCAACGTGCTGCCGGACAGAGATTTACACCCACCCACTAACACCCTCGCGCTCTCTCTCTCTCTCTCTCTCTTTTACACACACGCACACACACACAAAACAAGAGAGATGAGCCACTGTGTAGACTGTTGACGCACACACACACACACACACACACGCACACACTCAGGAATGAGACAGAAAGAGTGTGTAAAGGCCATTCTGCACCCAGACATGGTGTGAAGCTGGTCCCCTAAGGGCCTCCGGCTGACAGGCTATCCCGCATTCTGAAAGCCACTTACACTTCAGCCACATCATACCACCTACTGCTGCTGACCAATGTGTCGGGGAAGCATACTATGATAGATACACTCAGCTGTGGTGGAAATCATTTCCACTGGCCTCCTGCTCATAAAACCCTGCAAATTGTACCATATATATAGCAAAGGGTTTATATATGTAAGGGTTTATGTGTAATACCCACTAACGCTTAAATATAGCCTTTTTTATATCAATGTATATACACATTCATTCGGCAGATGGCAGAGACACTCTGGACAGTCCACACACTGTATACATATGACTCATGGCTGGATTTTGCCTCATACAAATATTAATATATAGAGCACAATATCATTAAGCTATTGCTAGGTTTTCAGATAAAACTTAGAATGATTCATGAAAAAAATTATTTGTTTGTCCTTTTATATGATTAAATTGGTGCATGGTGAATGTTTTGCTGTTAATGTATTTGTTCACATATGTGCTCACAGGCTGCAGACCCATTCCACTTGAATAAATCATTGTCTTGAGTTACTGTAGCTGCGTTACGCCCTCCTGGTACAGAAACACATACTGCACAAGGCCATGTTCAGATATTTGTGAAGGGGATTTAAAGGACAAAAAGAAAACCAATCACTTTTGGACATTGTGTCATATTGATATATGGCTGCTATTATATGACTCCTCTACCTATTTCGTACATCCATGTACACAGACCTTCGTCATAGTATATGATGTGACACACGAGGGTGTCATTAGAGAACATGAATATAGCCAACTTGGGGGAGATAAATCAATGTTCTGTTCAGAGAAACATTTCACTCTGGGCCTGGTAGCATTATTGATTTAAGCACCACATAGTGTTCCACCAGTGGATTTAATTTATTTGAATAAATGTTGAATACACTGAGCCTTTTTTTTTAAGGCTATTTGAGTCAGGGCTTCAGTTTCCAGTTTCTCTCATATACAGTATATGTGTTACGCCCCTGGTCTAAGGGAAACCAGGACACAACACGTTCAGAGCCCCCCCCTCTTCCCACTCCCAAGAATGGTCAGCCGCACCACAACCAATGTTCACAATGTAGCAGTTTTTATTTTTAAGGCTTCAGAGCAGAGCAATGCCCAAAATAACAAACAAAAATAATTCTAATTCCCAACCCTAAACTGCCCTAACAAAAAAAATAAGATCCTGTCCTCAGGATATAAAACATTGACTGTGAGATTTACACAGTTTCCCAGAGATGTGTACTTGCTTGACTGCATGATGGTAGACCATGACGGGGAGAGGAGTGAGAGAGAGAGGAAGAGAGAGATAGAGAGAGAGAGAGAGAGAGGAGAGAGAGAGAGAGAGAGAGAGAGAGAGAGAGGAAGAGAGAGAGAGAGAGAGAGAGAGAGAGAGAGAGAGAGAGAGAGAGAGAAGATGGAGGAAGGGGGCTTAGGAGAGAGAGGAGAGGACACTTTTAGTGTAAGTGTCCGTCAGTGTGGGGATGTTTGGGTAAATAGTGGTTTCCCTGGTGACAAAGCGAACAGCAAATACACTAAGAGAGAGACATTTTGTGCTTTTGGGGCACTTTTCTGTTGGCAAAGTTGGGAATCTGGTTTACAAATGCCCTCTTGAGTGCTATTTGGAGATGAATTCACAGGGCTTTGTTCACAATCTGTTAGCGTGTGTGTGTGTGTGTGTGAGTGTGTGTGTGTGTGTGTCTGAGTGTGTACACGTGTGATCTGTGTCCTTGTGTGCTTGTGTGTGGGTTTATATGCATCTGGGTGTAGGATATTCCATTCACACCCGCACACACAGATATAAATAGACAAGCCAGAATACCGGCAAATTGAATAATAATTTGTTTCACTGGCAACTATTCAAACTAACACTCTGCTACACTCGCATTATGCAGAGCAAGCAGAATGTAAAATTTGATAACAAATGTTTGGTCTACACTGCAAAATATTTCATCTTAAACTTATTTCTGACCAGATGAGATGTATTATCATTATACAAATTATATAATTTAATTTCATCTGTGCTGCCTTCTTTGTGCACACTATTATCATGTGTATTTGTGAGACAGAGAGTGATTGAGAGTGCGAGTGAATGTGTGTGTACCGTATGTGTGTGAAGGTTTTGTGCCTTTTTGCTTATACATGTCTTGGGCACCTTTATGGGTGCGTGCGTGTTTGCACGTGCACGCTCGTGAGTGCGGTGTGGCAGCGTGTGGCAGCGTTATCTCTTCCTCATTCAAGTCATGTCACAGGCCAGACACTCCATTGTCAGGAGAGGCTTTCATCCGCTGACTTCAGATGTGCCTGTCATCCAGTCCAATTATACAGAGAGAAATAGGTATTGTTACACTCTGGGGATTGATTCAAGACAAAATAGAAAAGTGAAGAGAGGACTACACACTCGTCTATGGTCGTGCGCCACTTGCTTGGAGTCACACACACACGCACACATGTAAGCACTCATGCACACACATACACATACACACACACACGCACACAGATTTGAAATCACATGGATGAGTTACTTCAATATCTTGGTGATCAGAAATCCTAACAAAGTAACTTGGTCTCTTTTGTCTGCCATGGGAAGTGTCTGGCCAGGCGGTTGAACTGGAGTGGTGCAGGTTACGGCTCTGCACTGAGCCCCGCTGTCAGGCTGATAGACTGGCTTTTTATGGAGATACTGGCCTGGCGGAGCAGTTGAGCGATACTGTACTTAAGATGAAGTCTGACTCCAACCTGCTGCTGAGAGCGGCTCAGAGCCACTCAACCATCCGTCCACACAGCTGACATGAACAGTCCCATTTCACTACTTTCTGTTTCCTTCTTGCTGCTCTTTTAGCTCTTCTTTCTCTCTCTCTCTCTCCTTCTTTGTCTCTGAGAGCTCGCAAACCCAGAAAGGATGTCAAGAACCACCACTTACCTTCAACCACTCATGGGGAATAGAGCCAATTTACTTAATACCGACTGAACATTGCACTCAGATCATGTTTCAGTGTCATGTTAGTCACTGCTAGGCATTCAGAAACTGTAGCCTAGACAGTAGCTACAATAGTAGCAGCCGTGGAAGTATTGTGTGAAACTTGTGTGTTATTGAAAAATGCGCAGCTATCATTTCAGGCCACGTCATGAATATACTGTATTATCAAGATAATGAGCGATAATGAAGGGAAACAAAAGTTCAGCCTAGCTTAGAAGCTCCATTTACCTCATCCGTCATTTCATTAAGTTTGTCAGGTGTATCCTTGTTTATACACAGGAGTTGTGGCAGCTCAAGATGGCAGACGTCTCAGTTTAGACAATACCCTTATGTGTAGTCAACCCTGCGTCTCAGCCAAGCCTCAAATGTCCTTGCTCCTGATGCTGATTCAGTGATGTGGAACGCAGTTGGCTGAGATGTTGGAGGGCATGGGGAGAAGGGATTTGCTCCTCGGCTAAGTCTTTCCTCTGTGCCGATTCCTACTGGGCCACGAGAGGAGATTTAAACTCTTACTTATATATACACTCTCAAACAGGCAAAGACAAGCACACGCACACGCATGCACACGCACACACGCACACGCACACATACACACACACACACACACACACACACACACACACACACACACACACACACACACACACTGTGTTTTACTGCCATCAATCTCCTAAATCCACCCAGGTTATTTTGAAAGTGATAAATTCAGCCATTTAATATCCATAATTAATAATTCATTACACACTGCATGCCACAGATTTAGATTAGGTAGCATTTTATCTGGGTAATAGTTGTCCCCTTGAAGGACATTTTGCATGTGTTTCATTATTGCCTCCTGAGTTTACATTCAATACAACTACATGTGATTGAATGATAGGAATTGATAGAACGTGAACACTCACCATTCTTGTGTTGTTAAGACATATCTCAGAATACCTCAGACCATTGTTTCCCATGTTTTTCTATTACCGAGATATTTGTTATGACTGAACATTGCAATATTCTTTCAGTGCAACAAAAGTCCTCAAACGTCCTCACAGTTCATGGTCAGTTCATGGTCAGACATGGTAAAATAACATTTGAGGAAGAGGGAACTCTTGCTCGTATTCACGCAATGAAGCATAGCATAATAGGTTTAAACTGAAATTGGTTTACTATGGATTTTTGTTTTATGTAAGTAGAATTAAGTAGATATAGTAGATTTTTAAACTTTTTCTAATAACAATTTCTAAAAATGTTTAAGGTGCTTTTCAGAGCCCACACAGTGTTCAATTAGCACAACATGGATACCGAATATGTCAACTGAAAACCCTCAATAAACAATATTCTGAGGAATTAACTCCCACGGCAAAAGTGACACAGAAACAGCAAGTAAAATCGGTGGCATTGCCCTTTAAGTAACAAAATTATTGTTTTTGGTGTGCAGCCGCAGAGCTATTAGTAAAAAGTTGAAACTGCTGAAAACAAACCAACAGTGAAAAGAGGAGGCTTTCCCTGATATAGAAAAACTGGCTGTGTGGATTTGTTTTTGCAGCAAATAAATATAAGTGAACCAAGTTATCTCTCTGTCATCCTCCCCCTCTCTCTCCCTCCCCACGCCCGTCTTTCTCCTCTCTCTCTGTGTGTCTGAAATACACACATACTCTCTCACACAAAGGAGGGAAAGTGTCACTATGGAAACAAGGAGGAGAGATTCTAAAAGCTACCTCTTGAGACGAGAGTTAAGACAACAAAAAGGAGTCCACAGTGTGAGTGGCACAAAAGCAGCAATATACACAGCATCTACTCTAGCCCCCATTCTGCCACCTTGAATGTCAACATCAAGCCGACTTGTCAGCCCTTTACCTTTATCCCAGTCTTTTGTGCATCTACTCGGCTGTGTGCATCTATGTGTGTTCGCATGTGGGTTTGTACTAATGACTGAATGCAGTTCTATGTATTCAGTTAAATGCATGTGGCTTTGTGGACAACTGTGTGTACGCGGGTCTCGGTGTAATATGCACCACACATTTCTTTAATAGGGCTAATCCATTTTAATCCCACCTGCCACTGTTACCTTACAATGATGAATGTAAGCCTAAATGAGTTGAGACGTAGAGAAATGCCCGCGGGAGCCGGAGGAGGAGGCTGGGAGGTAGATGTAGGTCTGTATATGTGTGTGCGTGTGTGTGTGTGTATCTGCGTTTGTGTACACGCACATGTACGTGTGCATGTGTGTTTATGTGTGCTTATGTGCGTGCCCGGCACGCGTGCGTGTTTATTAAGGTTCTGCACCAACTGAAACAGGTTTTTCTCCCTGCTCTGTTCAAGGCTATTTTCTGCGGGTCTGCAGGGTCACTCCTGTCCTTAGTGATGTCTCCTTCAGCTGTAATCAGCACCATGGACAGCAACACCGATCTCTACCACAGCAGGCACCACACCAGGCATCCATCTCAATAGACTCAAAGAGGCTCCCTCGCCTCGGCTCCTTTCCTTTTTCATTCACGCTGATCTAAAAGAATTGGATAGGTGAAAGCCGGCTGCCTATTAGGCTTCAGTCTTGATGTGCTCATCCAATCCTTGATCTTTAACACGTCAGCGCTGATGGAAACGAGGTGCAGGGAGAGAGATAAAGAAGGCAGCTAATTGTGAAACACCTGCAGGCAGCCACATCTATTAATAAAACCTCTAGTGGAAAACTCCTGGTGGATAACTTTCCTGTGTGACAACAGTTTCACAGACTTGATTATAATGAGCAACAAAAAACAAGTCCAGGGTGCCATATATAGTAATGTGTTAGTCTAGCTACTGATTATAGAGCCACAATTTTAGTGCCAATGAGTCTCACATGAAAAGGCTTTGAAAAATGTGAAAGCAAATGAAAAACAGGAGAGAGATAGAAAAAGAGGGACAGGGGAGGGAGACAAGAGATAGGAGGAGTATACTACTGTACAGAGCGAGCGAGTGGCTGAGTTACAGAGAGAGAGAGAGAGAGAGAGAGAGAGAGAGCGAGAGAGAGAGAGAGAGGGAGAGCGAGACAGAGAGGGAGAGAGAGAGGAGGGTGCAGATAGCGGGAGGGGAAAACCTCCTCTCTGGAAGGGATGATGTCAGTCTCTGCAGCTGAGCCCTGGTCCCCGACTCGATAGGGTGAAGACTCTCTCCTCCAGAATCAGGCTGGCAAGCACAACCAGATGCAGACAGAGAGACAGGGTGAGAGAAGGAGAGAGAGAGAGAGAGGGAGAGAAACAAACAGAGCGAGAAACAGGGAGATTCTGGTGAATGAAAGCATGCAGGTACGTATACCACGTTACCATCTATTTTGGAGTTCATTCATTAGAGGCTTTTGTTATGTGCTGACTGGCACGACGCTTTAACTGCTGCCACAGTCTCATTTGATCAAAGTAATTACCATGTTTAGAAATGTGTTTGTGTCACAGCGACCGAGCGTGAGCGTGTGTTCAGAGTTTGTATGTGTTATATTCCAGTCTGTCTGTATTTGCGTGGGTGTGTATGTACAGCATGTGTGATTTTAGAGGGGGTGTGGACAGCGAGTACTCACTATAAATGAGGGGGCACACACACATTAGTGGAAAGTTTCTAATAAAGAGGGAACTGCTACATTCAGTCCTCTGGGAGGAAAACAGCTTCAATTATTCAAATCCAAATCAGATCCTGGATCCCCAGAGTGGAGATTTGAGATTATATAGTGTGGGGATTTTGTGAGAAGATAACCTCCCGACGAGGAAAAGTGCTTTTTCGTGTGTTGCGTCATTGTCACAGAGCTCTTCCTCTGCCTGTATAGTGGATGTGCCAGGTTAGAGCTGTGCCTTGTGGGATACTGGTGGTCAGACAGGTGACATAGCTATGGTGAGTCATCCTGTTACATATGTCACTGACACCTCTGTTTCCCACTTCAGATTACAGGTTTGCCTCAATTCGAGAGCTAATGTCATTGTCGCACCTGGCAATAGTTAATTTGGGCTCCCCATCGCACAAGTTCAGTCAGAGTATAGGACACATTCTCTCTTTTACAGAGAATATTGATTTTCTGTTGCTCAGATTAGTTATGAATGTCAAAGGCAGTCAGACAGCAGCGCTGGGTCACATTCAATGTGCAGCAACAAGAGATGACATTGACAGAGGATAAAATGTGTCTCCCTATTGGACGATCCTGCGCAGCCAGGACTTGTGTGTGCCCTCTCCTTTCTCTGTCTAATGAACTCGCAGGCCATCAGACAAAAGAGCAGGTCACAGACGCATTTCACCACCAGCCATCCATTTACACACACAGGCTGTTGGCGTGCCACTCAATTAGTCACAGCGTGGATTACACTCTGCGAGAGGCTCAGGGAGAGAAGCACACTGGAAATCCAATTTTGTGCCACATCAAATGTCAGGGTAGATCCTTTAGATTCTCTGTGATAACCACAGAGACAGGAGAGGGGGAAGCTGGGAGTATGCACTGTGGGGTGGAGCGGTGTGGGGAGGGGTGGAGGGGGTGGAGGGTGGAGGAAGATGAAGGTTTGGGGAGAAGTGATCAGAGACGGACTGATAAGAGTCTCAGAGGCAGAGTATGCAAACCTACTGACCAGCAGGACCAGCCTTGCTTCTGAAGGGTATTTTATATGTTGATCTATACATAAATATGAGATACAATTTCTCATAATGCACAATTGTGCATTGTGAAAATGTCGAGCCAGAAACTGCAAGTTGCCATCTAGAAATAAGGGTTTTCCTTATCTGCTATCTGCTGACTTACACTATAACCTGTTATTGAAATAAAGGTTTTCCATTTTATTGCACTCAATTTGGTAGATTGTCAAACCAACAGCTTAGATGGAGAGAATGGAACTATATAACTTGAGGTTGATATGAGATTTATTTTGGGAAGCTTATAGGTAACAAATTATCTTTGAAAAATGTGTAACCAATCACGATAACAAACTATCTTTGAGATGAGATGCGTGTAATCTACTAGGTTAACAAACTATCTTTGAAATGAGATGTGAAATCTATCAGGTTAACAAACTATCTTTGAAATGAGATATGTGAAATCTATTAGGTTAACAAACTATCTTTGAAATGAGATGTGTGTAATCTATTAGGCCAGCTCTCCTGTAGACACCTGCTGTTGGGTGCAGTGTTCCAGTCATTGCAGACACGGGCCAACAGCCTTTCGTTTGTTTGCATAGACCCTGCAGAGCAACCCCATTTATTTCTGCAAACCTGGAACATCAAACAGGTACTTTTAGCTATTGTGCACAGCCTGTTCCCTTTCTGCTGCTGACTGGAATGACAAATGGTCGTGTAGATAAAGGCTCCATTGGCAGTAAAGGACCATGACTTCCCGGTGAGAGGCTATTAATTAGGGGATCCAAAGTATTCCTGGCTTTACTTTAATGTTTACTGTTCCATATTTCAAGAAACTATCTTTCCCCACCATGTCTTATTTTTATCCGTTCATTTGCTCAGTAATTCATTTTGATGTTATTATTGCCCCAGTTCCTTTGACTCCTATTTCAGGTGCCAGTCGTGCGGGAGCGTTTCCTGTGTAGTTTCACATTGCCAGTACTCCCATTTGATGATTTTTGGCGCCAGACAGTGATTTTGATGGTTGTCAGGCAGAATTAGTTTGATGTCTTGATTTCAAAGATCCCTTTGTCCTCTTTGTTCACACCAGGGGAACTTGTTTATATTGAATTATTCATACTCGTTCTCAGTGTTGAACACAAATGATTTCAGATACCATCCCTATGGAAATTCATCACAATCTCTCCCCCCCCCCCCCCCCCCCCCCCCCCCACAATGCAGAGACGGCTTGGAGAAGGAATGCTCCGTCGTTCCTTCCCTTTGTGCTACCGATCCCTCCCCATCTATCTATCTATTTGTCTCTCTCTGTGATGGCTGAAACCCCAGACTCCCAATAGAAGTGACCTGAGCGCCCCTCAGCCTCTATGTCATTACCGCTGACCAGTAGCCCATCTCTATCTGCCCCTGATCTCCCGACCTCCCTGAGAGGCAGCCAGCAGCACACTCCACAGCAGGGGGGGGGAGGCAGCGAGGGGTGAGGGGAGGTGAGAGAAGGGGGCAGATGGTGAAGGGGGAACAGGGAGAAGGGTAGGTGAAGGGTGAGGGGGCAACAGGGAGGGGATGGAAGAGGGGAAAATGAGGAGTGGAGAGAGATGGTGGGAGGCGAATCAGCAGGGAGCTAGACATGAGGGAGGAGAATAGGAGAGTAAAAGGAAAACAAGAAGTGGGTAAAGGAAGAAGAAGATGGGGAAAGGCAGTTGCAAAAATGGGAAGAAGGGGTGAGTCACGGAGTGGGGGAATTGATGGAGAAGAGAGAAGAAAAGCGGGGAAGAGAGAGAAAGAGTAGGGAGAGAGTGAGGGTGGCGGTGGAGGAAAACAGACAGAGGGAAGAAAATAGGAGATCAGATGAGACAGGGAGGGAGACTCGGAAATGGAGTGAGAGAGAGAGAGAGAAAAGAGATGCTATTTCAAGGCCATACTTACTGATAATGTCACTCTACTTCAAAGTGCAAAGCGTTCCTGTCACGCTCCTGCATGGCTGTGCCTCTGGAGAATTTCCTCATAGATCAGACGATAAAAGGATGCCTGACAGTAGGGTGCGTGGGGCTCACACTCACTCTATTTGACACACTCTGGGCTAAATTGTGATAGAATCCTGCATTTTCTAGTTTAATTTTGTCTTAATCAACAGAGAGCTGCTGACCAGAGGACCTGGAGGAAGTTTACAGACACACTGAGGACACCGTGAGAATGAGGTAAAAGCCTGATAAATTGAAGAATTAAAGAATGAAGGAGAACCAAGATTGTCACAAGAATAACAGTGATTAAAAACTCATATCAGCATAATAAATTGGAATAATAGACCAGAATAGGAAGGATTAAAAATGGCCATCGTGAGGACGACACAGATCATCAAAATAAGATGTCAGAATTAGAAGTAAGCGGTGTGTCACTGTCACTTGGTTTCTATTTAGACGGTTCAATTTGACATGTTTATCACAGGCACATCATTTACATGTCTTGATACTTGGTCCCAGATGTCATCGAAGTCATCAATCATGCAGCCTTCAGACACTGCATTTATCATTAAACTCCCTGATGGCCAAGACTCCTACAGTGCAATGCATTTAATCTTGCCTTGGAGAGTGAACTTGGCATCCTTTTTTTTAAATAATTAAATAATAAACTCACTCACATTATATAGTCTATTCTAGGACATTACTGGGAAAACACAATTGTTGAATTACACATACTATTGTGAAATCAATATTTTTTTTATGAATAAAACCTTCATTTTGCAATATTAAGGTATAATCTCTGATAACATTGTATAGTCTGCTCTATATTACTGGACAAACACAATTGTTGAATTACACATACTATTATAAAATCATTTTTTTTCTTTTAATTGTAATTGATAAAACATATATTGATATTGTGTGGCTAAATTAAAACAACAGATATGACATTGTGATTCCCTTCCTTTCAAATTAATGTTGATACTGGAATTTAGCTGATTCATGTAATGAGAATACCGTTGGATCAATGACATTCATTTTCTCCATTTACAGCAGGAGGGCACACACAACAATAGACGGTCATCCATCCTCATAATCTGGCCCTACTCATTTGGTTCAGGCGATGCGTCTACACTGCTAGAGTATTCACATGCTCCAGTGAGAAACCACAATGGTCTGAATGAGAGGAAGACATTCTACCGCTGGCAGAAAACATTTTATTGTATTCCCCAATAGCTGAGAGCTTGAGCTTGAGTCCTTGAGTAAGAAAATAACCTCTTTACTTTCTCCCCTGTCTGTCTACTTTTACTACCTTCCTCAATCTATTGTCCTCCTCTTTTCTTATCCCCCCCTTCTCTCAGGTCTGTGGGTAATTTAGTGGATGATGTGAGAACACCGCTCCTCCTCACATCCACCCCCGGTGTTTCTACATGTCTGCCGCTGTGTACTATGGCTTTTTATTCCTATGTGATGATGAAATATGCTCACGTAGGAATAGAAGCCATTTTACACATGGTGAGAGAGCAACATGATAGAAGCATGATAGAAGTGGGAGTTCCTTACTGCTTGCTCTACAATGTTCTTGGAGACTAACATATGGTTTGATGAATGTAACTGTCTTGTGTTTAATGTTTCCCTGTAGTAATGATACATTTATGCTCATCTTTCAGATGATGAGTTAGCTCATTGAAGTGCTGAGCTGAGAAAAAATGAGTTAGACTTTGTTATAGTTGTGTGTGCACCTGTTTTTGCCTCCAGGCACAAACAGCCTCCACTGCTTCGAGTGTTTGATGTGTGTGGTGACAGCGGCAGTCCGCAGGGATGGAAGTTGGAACATTTGCAAAAGATGTCATGAACAAAGGAAGAAATGAGCAAGGAGAGACCAATACAGATCTTTAATAACCAACTATAAAAGAGGCACTTAGTGAACCACTTTACAACCTGCAAGAGGCATTGCATTTCCCTTTCTTCTCATTCTCTGATTCTTTTGCACATTATTAAAATAAAACTTTGACATTAAGCATTACACCAGAAAATAATCTACCTACAATATTATACAATATAAGATACATACAGTATAAACAAGATAAAGCACCTTTTTTGTCCTAGTAAATACTATTCATAATTAAACAGTTGGAGTACAGACACAAATGATTGAGTTTGTGATTTGTGTGTGGTAATATCAGTGCATGGGAGGAACTCCGAATACAGGTCTTAGGACTGTGATGTGTCCTTGTATGCACCTGAGTTTATACAACGGAAGAAAATTTTGTTTTCTATCAACCTACATATGAACTACTTGGATGGTTTACACAGTATCTTTATCATTAAAAAAAAACAAACTACTGAGAACCATTAAGAACAGTCGGATGAATGTAACTGCTACAGATCTCATGCTCCCTTCCGAGGACATTGGCATTCACATTACAATAAAACATAATGTAGCACCAGTTAATGTTTATACAAAAGGCTAATACAATGGATGTCAATGCAGTACAGTAAAGTAAAAAGAGTACAAAATGAATATTTTTGGAAGCATGTACAAAAGGTGCACAGACAATAGTCCAGGTCAGTTATGACGTCATTTGGTCCTGTTGCAAAAAGACAATAACTGCTAAGATCATGTTGTGAATGCAAAACTAACATGCATTTCTTGGAAAAAAAATATTTTACTGTATTTTCAAGTATTCTTTTTTTTCTTTCCTTTATGTGAATGAAATATAATCTCTGAAATGGATAATATCCAACAAAGGAATAGCAGAAAAAAGTTCAATGATTTGCCCAACTAGCATATTCATTGTTGACCCAAAATTCATATCTGCCATTAGTCCTCACATTTGTGTAATAAAAACACCTTTACAAAAGAAGACATAAAGTGACTACATAAGTATTTAGAAAAGCATTTCACAGAAAAGAGCTGTGCAATCTCATTCACCATAATGAATTGTCTTGATCATTTGTAATTGTGAAATTTACAGTCTCTTTTTCACAGATCCCTCAAACCCCTTTCAGTTAATAGATTCTGATGTGTCCTTCCTTAAAGGAATCTTAAAGCTAGTGAGTTTTTGGCCAAACAGCTGGCTTAGGAGGTGGTTCTGGGATTCCGCCGTCCGGTAGGAATGGCTTTCCATCGATCTAACCCCCATCTTTGGCCTAGACTTATTCAAGGAATTGTTCATGGGAACTGCTGACACTTTAGAAACTGGGGAATGCAAAGGGCGTCCCAGAGGTCCCTTTTTGGCTTTGTAATCCCCGTTCAGATGGGTCACAATCTCTGCTTTCTTTGGTGTGCAGTTATCAAGCAAACTTCTCTTTGACTGCAAACTCAGGTTTGCAGTCTTGCACCTGGAGACTATTTTGTTGCTAACAACGTCGTCCCGTACTGAGGAGAGAACAGGATAGTCATTGGGTCCATCTGACTTTCTTTGCAAAGACGGACTCTCACACTTGCTGGGGCGAAATTTCTTTTTGGCCCTAGCGTCGACACCGAAGTTCTCTCGTGTGGCAGGAGAGGAAACCCGTTGCAGGCTGTGGGGCGACTTTATCTCTTTCCTTTTCTTCTGTTGTCTCAGAGAGTCTCTGTCCTCATTTGAGACTAATGCATGGAAGGATACCTTGGACTGGAAAACCGGTGTTGACTCTGTAGCCCTTGAGCTGCTAGTGGTAGTGCTGTTTTTAGTGTTATCACTTGTTTTGGCTGGGGAGACTTTGTCTTTCATCTGACTGCTACCTTGCTGCTGCTCAGCACCGTTAGATATCAAAGTTTGCTGTTTGCTGTCATTATTGTAAGCTTTAGGTGTATTTTGCCCCTGCTCATCCTCCCTCTGTTGGTCTATCATATTAGCAGCTAACTCATGCTTTGCTGACTCAGGTGTCTTTGAAATGATTTGATTTTCTCTAAAGCTGACAAAAGAATCCTCACTAGGTGGAACTAAATCTCTCTTCTCTTCAGTGTCAGCTGTGCTACCTTCAGCAGAACCTTGCTTGGCTTTAACCCTCTCCTCCCCCATTTTACTATTTTCTTTAGAATCTGACCATTGTGAGGCTGTCTCTGCTCTGATGCAGACAGACTCATCCTCCTCCTTCACATCACACGGTTCGGTAATTGATTTCCCACAACCCTCTTTATCAAGGTTCGGTGAGGGAGTGGGGTCAATTTCCTCTTTTTTGGGTGCAGCAGACTCTGAAGAGCCCATATGAAATGTACATTGCTCCAGCTCCACAAGCAGATCAGAGTAGTCCTCAGCAATGTCCTCAGTCTTTACATTTGTATTGTTCGCATCATTGCGATATTCATTTGCACTGGTCTGTGTGGAGTCATCTGCTGTGGAAACAGTGGGTTTTGAAGACTGCATTTCAGAGTTCTGGTTTAAGTGCAGTGAGCCTATGCTGGCGATACCACTATCTGAACTATTCTCTTGCACACTGTCAGAGAGAATCTTCCTCTTCTTACTTGCGGGCAAATCACAGTCGTCCTCTTTGGAGGCAGATGCTTTGACAGGTCTAAGAACACCTCTGAATTTGAAGATTTTGTTCCCCCCTGACAGATGTTTTTCCATGTGACGATCAAACTGTTCCTTCTTAGAGAACGTATAGTTACAGGTGCTGCAGATGAAGGATTTTTTAATCACATGCATGACATCAGCACAGAGCTCACAGGTGTAGAGGGTGGTGTGTTTTGAATCCAGCTCATCCACCTCCTCATGTGCTTTCTTCAGGTGGTCTTTTAGTTCCTGTGCCTCCTGATAAGAGACTGGGCATTTGTGACACAGGAAAATCTTCTCCAAGTTGTGAACCACTAAATGTCTCTGAAGTTTGAATGGTTTGGGGAATTGTTTCCCACAGTGGTGGCAGTCTCTTGAGGGGTCTTTGCAATTGGGATGCATCTCCACACTTTTAGGTGTCTCTGTTTTGTGGAGGACCTCAAGTGGTGTTAATGTGCTCTGCTTCCCACTTGTTCCATTGCTGCTTTTAGTTTTGTGGAGTTTTGGCTCAGCTCCCTCTGTAGTTTTCCGCTCTCCCACGATGCTGTCTGTAGCCACAGCCTTCTCTTGTTCTTTAGTGGCTTTACTGGACTCTCTGCTGGTTTTGCTGGGGCGGTGCTGCATGATTGAGGTGATAAAGTTCTTCACAGCTGTCTCCTGCATGAAGCAGCCTGGAATGCCCAGCATGGAGCCCTGCGTCTGGCCCTTCCGGGCAAACTGGGTGGCATGCTCTCGTAAGTGTTCATTGTACATCCACACATCTGATATCTCCTTCAAGCACATTCCACAGGTCCAGATACCTGTCTTGTTCTTGGCATGTTTCTCCCTCAGATGGTCTCTCAGTTGCTCCCTGGAGCTGAACTTGCGCTGGACACACATGTAGCAGGTGGGGGGTGGAGAGGGGTTGTGGGACAGCTTGTGAAAGTTCAGCTCCCCCAGGGTGAGAAACCACGTGAAGCATACCTTGCACTTGTACTGCTTATCTTTGACCTTTATGCCGCCATCTTGCCGTTTCCTGCCTCGCCGCTCTGTTACTTTCTTGGATTTTTCAACATCTTTATTCTCTATGTCAACAGTTGCGATGGGAGGAGCCACTGAGATATCTTTATTAGAGTCAAAGAACTGGATTTCAGGAAGTTGAAATGTAGTGTTGATGTTTTGAATGTCTATGCTGTGGAAATTTGGTACGCTGTCTGTGACACTTGGCTCCGCAGGGTAGGAGGCAGAGGGCAGCGGCACAGGGCAAGGTGGCATTTCTGCTTTACAGGAGGTTGCATCAGAGGATACAGTCGGGTCTGCAGGAAAGCCATTGTAGTCCCTGGAGCCACTCCATTCTATTGAAGATTTATCAATGGTGCTCTCAAGTGGATTTAAGAGGTCGCTGGCAAGCTCTTCAGTATTCTCATGAATGTCCTCATGATCATTAATGGCTTGTTTGACATCTGATAATGGCTTGGCATCACCCTTCAACGTGCTGTTATGGCACATATTCAACATGATAGCATCATCAATAGATATTGTCTCATATTCGCAATGGCTGTTCTGATTGTCGATGAATGATTGCTCTGCTTGGTTTTCCATGAACTGATCTTTATTTTGCATAAACATGTCAGGAGGAGGGTAGTCTTGAGTCAGATGTGGATTAGGTGATAGCTTCTGTCTTTTGTTTCTCTTGCTGTAAACCCTTGGGCACTTTTTCCTTTTCGCTTCCTCATCTCTGGGGAACAGCTGTGAGAACGTGGTGTCATCGTCGAGTAAGGCCTTCAGATCAGGACTTATGCCAGGAGGACTAAGAGGGGAGGAATTCAAGCAGGACAGAGGGTGTACCTCATCTGAAGGGTCACTGTTTTTCTCACATTTGATCTCAACTGCCACTTTTCTAAGAATCTCTTTGGCGAGGCTTTCTTCTGATCCTTTTTGTTCACACATCTCTTCCACAGCATACAATTTCTCTCTGGACTCATCACGTTCTCTGCTAATATCCTTGTCAACAATTACACCACAGTCCATGTTTACATCTTTACATACTTCTGCTGCTCCATTTGACATCTCTGTCACACTTGTACATTTCATCTCAGTGTTGTTTTGATTTAATTCCACAGTTTCATTGAGTACATTTGTCTCTTTTGTTGGAGAACTGGATACATCTTCAAAGCCACAGTTGGAAGCAACAGGGAGAGGGAATTCCTCTGTTTCAGTAATAGTTTTCTTAAGATGCTTATTGATTTTTGTCTGATCCTCAGGAGACTTGCAAGGCTCTTGTAGTCCACGGTTTTGGAATTCAGGAGTTATGGCTTGAAGTATGTCTGTTTTTAATATATTTAGAAGCTCATCAGAGAAAGGGTCAGGCTTTATGTTTACCTCACTATTTTTGTTTTTCCTGGCTTTGTTATTCTTCTTTGTCTTTGTAGGCAGGGGAGGATTTTGGTGGCCTATTTCATCCACTATCACTGATGTACTTGTTTCAGTTGCCATTCCCTCCTGGATTAAATCAGTCTCTGCTGTTTTAGATGTGAGGATGTTGCTTGTCTCAAGACACAGAGTCTCCGACATCCCATCTATTTTTGTTGGGAAACAGGTCTGTGAATCATCTTTATGCCCTTTCTCTGTAGTTTGTGATGCTTCGTAAATAAGTATACTCCCTTGATGGCTTGGTGTTGTTTTTTCCAGGACAGTGTGTTTTTCTGCTCTGACCAAATGTTTCATGGCCTTATGTCTCTTTAGCCCTGGCACAGTCCTGAAACACATGGAGCAGATTTCACAGAGTACCTTTCCCTGTTGAGTGTTGTTCTGTACACTTGTCTTTTTTTGTGAGATTTCTTCTTGTACTTGGTGGACTGTTGAACACTGGCCAGTCTCTATTGTTGGTTGTTTCTCTGATGGTTCTGCTGGTAGAGGCATTTGTTCATTTTCACAGATGATGAGTGGCTTAGGAGTGGGCGGACCATCTGAAATGTCTTTTCTGAGAAGTGTGGCATCCTTCTCACAGGGAGCCTCAAGAATATCTGAATTCTCTGCTTCAACCTTACTCAGGAGGTCAGCATGAATATGCAAATACTCAATAGATTCAAGTGGATTATGGCAAACCTCCAAATCCTCCTTTGCATCGCCAGTTGAGGAGTCAGTGCTTTTGATTTGAGGTGGGAGACCCAATGCAATGCATGTGAATTTCATACTCTCCTGGATGCTGCTACTGTCCAAGGGTTCATCTGGTAAACTTAGTTTAGCTGCAGGGTCTGAGTTTAATGGTATCTCTGTGTCTATGACTGTTGCGGTTTTGTTGAAAATCAGTGCGGGGTCGATGCTCAGGTCACATGGTTCACAGTCATCTCTGGGACTCTGCTTGATGTCTGGCTTCTCTTCAGCTTTATTGGGTGGTGAAATTGGGATGTAGTCATATTGATTTAGTTGTGGAGGGTCATCTGATATGCCACTGTAGTTCAGTGGGCTAAGCTTGAAATCATACAATGGGTCTCTCTTTGCGAGGCCCTCTGATGCCTCTGATGGCTCTGCTGTGCTGCTCATGGGAAGTGGGGAGGGTATGGTGGCTTCAGTGCTGGGAATTTTACACTCTGTAATTCCCAGGTCCAGTTGAGGCGGGCTTATCAAAGCATACTCCATCTCAGCTGTTGTGGTCAGTTGTTCATCATTGTGCAAAGCCTCTTTGATATTTTGGTTATCATCTCTGTTTCGGGGGGATTTGATATTTTGAATTGATCCTTGGTCAATGTTTACATTATTGCATTTGCTTTGTGACTGACATGGATCCTCTTGTATGTCCAGTTTCTCCATTGAAGTATGGGGAGAAGTTGAAAAAGTAGGACTGGTTGGTGGAGCAGATTGTAGAATAAGACTCTGACTTTCTTCCATATCCCCTGGTGAATTCTGGTGACTTGCCATGAGATGAATGGGAAGATGTTCTTTGATGTCCTTAACATTCAAAATCTCTGCTTCTTGTTTCTGAATGGTGTCAAAAGCAAGACCCATTTCAGTTTTGTTGTGATTAAATGGAATAACTTTGCAGGCATGAGTATCCAGGATGGCATCAGACTGTGAGAGGGTCAACAGACTGCTTTCTCCCTCTATGGAATGAGTACTTTGAAAGGGTGAGCAGTGACTAGTACACTCTGTATTGGTTTCCATCAGTATTGGACTGCAAGGCTTATCCGTGGTGACTATCTCCATTGATATATTAGTTGTTTGACCAGCACTGTAAATCTCAGGAGGGCTGCAATTTTGAGAGGCACCAAGTCCAATCAAATCGTCTTGTTTTGGTTTGTCAACAGCAATTTCACTTTTCTCTCTCAAATTGTCTGAGCGCTCCACTTTCAATTCACCAGCAGGTAATGAACAAAAGTCTTCAGAATTATTATGGATATCAGTGGATTGTCCTTCCATTGCTTTTTCCACCATATCCTCCATGTTCTCGCCCATGTTTAGGCTGGTGTCTGTTAGAGCTGGAGGTGAAGGATGGCTGTCCGATTGATCAGTTATTCCATTCACTGCCTCTGCTTCCTCGTGCCCATCGATGATAGAATGTTCTGGAATGTCAGTATTGCTTTTAAAGAGTTTGTTCACGTGGTCCTCTGTTTTATTGTTCTCACAGGTCTCCTTAGCCACATGTGCGTCATGCATCTCCATATCTGAGCAGTGAGCAGACTCAATCATATTACTATCCTCAGGAATATCTTCCTCAACTGATATGACTTTAGTCTCTGCCCTGCTATCATTGTTTTCTATGGGCTCACTTGGCTGCAATAAAATTGGCTGGTTTCCATCAACTGCGGGGTCAATGCTGTTAGAGAGAGATGACTGTGACTCATTCAAAATGAATTCAATATCATCCTTCCGCTCATTGATATTTGGAGGTGATAATATATTCTCCTTCTCAGTAATTGCTTCCTTTTCACTATGATCTCCTCTCTCAACTGCATCAGTCGCCTGACATTCAATTTCTAGATGTTGTTGACTCTTGAGAGAGGTGACATTCAGCTCCTCCTGTTCTGGTATAGTGGGTTCTTTTTTGAATATGGAATCTGAAATCACCTCCAGGCTTTTCATCAGGTTTTCAGCATATCTCTTTTGTTCTAAAATCTCCTCCTTTGTTTCTGTGGGAGTCCCTGTTTCAACATTTGTGTCCTCTGATTTTTGGTTATGATGCAGCTGAGAGTGTTCAATATGTGAGACTGTGGTTATCAAATTTGGTGTATCCTCTTTTTCAGTAAAATGTTCAAGGGCTCCTGGTTCATTGTGGGTTGGAGTGTGAGGATTAGGGTGTCCACCCATCAACTCAAACTGGAATGGGCTGGACCATGGGAGACCTGGCTCAGTGAAATGTTCTGATGGCATACTAGTCACTGGCACGTCTATGGTTTGCACAGGGCAACTCATATCCAGACCAGTGCCTTCATCTGATTCATCACCCAGACGGAGAGGAGAAAACTTGCTCATTTGCAACTGCTTGGGGACATCCTCAGATAGTAATGGTGGGCTTTGCATCTTAGTTGTCTGGAGCTGGTTTTCAAGTTCATTCACTATTCTCTTTATCTCTAGCTCATCCTCTGATGCGCAGCTGTTGAGATTTGTACTGTAGTCCATTATTTTTTCTGGTAGAGACAAAGGAACATGATTATAATCTGATTTCTTTTCATTTGATTTCTCACAGTTGCCTTTGTATTGAGATATCTCATCTGGTAGCACTGGGCTGACATCCACCATAAGGCCCCAGTCCCTTTGTTCCAGAAAGGGAGAGAAGGATGATACAAACTCTTCCTTTTTATCAATTGTATTTTCTATTGCACTGAAACTCTCTTTCTGCATTGGCATATCTGCGTAAAGGCCATTGTCAAAACCTGCGAGGTCCCCAAACATTGATGAGGTGTCAAATGAAAGTGGGGATTTCATGAGCCCCTGGTCCTGGTCCAGGGGATAGGGCATGAGATGGGACGTGTCTTTCTGTATCAGTGGGCCTTGGGTTTCATTTGGGGATAGGCACACCTCATCCATCAGAGAAGTGCAAAGAGATGCTGACTTGGGGTCCAAGTCATTGACTAAAGTAATTGCCTCTTTCACCATGCAGACACTGTCACTCTGTTTTTCAAATATGGTACTGTCTGATAGCTTTGGCTGTGTAGCTTGGGGTCCCTCACTGTCTCTTCTTCTGCACACAGATTTTCCCTTTGTGTTTCTCTCGTTATTAAAATCAGTTACTCTGTTGACGGTAGGGGAGTGTGAGTCAAACTGTAGTTGCTTGACATCTGTACTGCCAGATTGTGTTGATTCTTCTTTGGGGCAAGTTCTGTCTATTCTCTGTGGGCTGCTTCTGTCAGAATTGACTGCTGTGCCAGTTTCTTTGCTATATGACTCCAGCTTCTCTCTTGATATTGTGTGTGAGCTTCTGCATTTTTCAAGGTTTCTGATTGTATCCCTTGCCTTATGTGGGGATGACACTAGATCGGCATCTTCTGGATTTGAATGACAGCTCTTTGGGGCCTCTGCATTGTCTTTGCTATCAGAAAGAATAGCTTTATCAGTATTATACTTCTTGACAGATTTAGTGAATGTCAGTGCTAGTGTGCTGGATTCTTTACACAACTTCTGTGGTGAGGACCTTTCATAGATTTTTTGGTCTGGGGGCTCTTTCCTCTTGATTTCCATCTTCTTCTCACAGTCTGAGTCAGTGCGGTCAGTGCTTTTGGGGCTGTTGATACTATCGCTAGAAACACTCACAGATGTGCTGAGTTCACTGCTAGTGGATGACCTGCTTCCCCTCCTCCTGAGTCTCTGGTGAGAAACATGCTTCTCAGGGGAGAGGGAAACCTCTTCACTCTTCTTCACCTCAAAACACTCCTTTGACTCATGTCTCCATGCAGCCTGGTCCCTCTCACTTCTTGCTCTCCATTTGCACTCTTTAGTGTACGTGTATTTGCAACGACTACTTTGGCTCAGGCGGCCTTGGCTTGCTATCTTTACGGGCTCACACTCATCATCTGAGTCTGAAACATAGTCATATTCTCCGAACGCAGGGTTCTGTACAGTGGGAGTCAGTCTCTCCATTACCAGGGAGAACTGAAGGTTTTTGGTACCTTTAACATGGAGTTTATGGAGCTTATTTTTCTGTTGAACTATTTTGTGAATAAGTTCTTTGCTCCAGGTACCCCCTCCAGTTCTTTTCCTCTTATTCTCTTTTACTGCAGTTCTTGAGGTTGGGGATGTGGAGGCCTGGGAAGGGGTTGACCCCCTAAATACAGAGCTGTCCTGAAAGTTTTTAACACCACAACGCTCAGAAAACTTGCTGGATAACAGAAATCTTGGAGTACTTGTGTTTTCGTCCTCACTCTTGCACAGCTTTCTTGCCTCTTTCACTTTGCTGTCTTGTTCCCTCGTCTTTCCCCCTGAGGCAATTCTTGAATTTTTATGAGAGACTCCTTTTTTGATGTTAATTTTCTCATCTTGTTCCAAATTCAGAGATATTTTCTCAAGTTTGCTTTCTGTGTACTGTTTATCTATCTCTGGGCTCTCAACATCGGAGTCATAAAGATACTTTCCCTGTGTCAGAGTCCTGTCATCATCTGTTGCTTGTTTACTTTTGTTCTCAAAGAGCATGGATTCTTTGGTTTTCAAAGATTGTTTGTTTGATGTTGCTTTGACAGTGGTGAGGTCATCATCAGCAAATGCATCTATAAAGCTGCTGTCTATCTCTGCATTGTCTGACTGATATCCAAGTCCATTCAAGGCTTCTGTGATTAGGCTGTCTAACTTGGCATCCTCCATTTCCAATTCAGGGAGAGGGACAGGAAGGTTGCCAGGACCAGAGAACAAGCTGAGTTTCATTGGGTCATCCTTGTTGTCTCCCTTTGTCTCACTGTCAGATATCAGCTCTCCATTTTTATTGAGGCCCAACAGAGAGAGATGAAGTTCAGATGGGCACCTTGACATAGAGACACTAGTCCCAGAAGATGCAGCTTTTGACAGTTCGGTCTGAAACTTTCTGCTGTCCTCCATCTTCGATATGTCTTTGAGGTCATTTTGTGCAAAAGCATGCTGAGCACAGTATTGCTTATGGCCTAGAAATGAGGCCAGATTGTTGAAATTCTGATCACACTGCTTACATGTCAGAAGCACGTCTAGCTGGTCAAGATTTGCTGTGGCTAAAGAGGTGGCTAACAGCTGATGTGCAGAGTATGGTGGTGGAGGCTGGTGATGATCCACCCCGAAGCTATCCATATAACCCTTATTTCCATCCATAGCAGTCTTTGGATGTACATTGTTTTGCAGGTAGCTCATCATGTCGTCTTTGGCTCTGTCTGGTGCATAAGAAAGGTTTCGGGGGGCATCAGAATGAAATTGGTGAGGGTTAGTGCTTAGGTGATCTGAAGGTAATTGAGTTTTGGCTTGGTGCTGGTGATAAAATGGGTGAGGGGGACCTGCCTTTGACATCTGACTGTCCTCTGAACTGAGGTTAACAGGGCTGGTGGATGCTGGAGAGAGGGAGGAGCAAGTACTGCTAGATGTGGGGTTATGGACCGGGGAGGGCAAGGGGGATTCATAAGGTGACACCATCATAAGTCCCATAGGTGGAACTTGTAATGGTGGATAGCCATAGTTTCTCGACGATGCCCCTGGAAGAGATTGGTTTAGTCCAAAATATGTAGCTTTATTTTTGGACTCACAGACTTGTGCATGGCTCATCTCTACTTTAAAAGATGATATTGTACTATTGCTGTGCTTGACAGTTTCCTGTCTTTGGTTAGAAAAACCTTCACTAGGTCTGTTGTTTTGAAATGAGCTGGGGCTTTTCAGGGAGCTATTTTTATGTGATTTACTATCATCTTGCCAGTCAGAGGGGGAAACCATGTAAGCCAATTTTTGGTTGCTTAGTTGCCTAGATAACTCAATTCTGTTTTGGCTGGGCATGGCAGAGGTTAGGCGTATCTGCTGCCAGGGCATTCTGCCATTTTTAGATGAGTTTGGCCTTTGGTCGAGTGCTGGCTGATTCTGAAACTGAAACTTATCATTCATATCAGCATATGGAATTGTGTTTTGATCAGCTGGTGAATATGTCTTATTAGGTCCCTCCCACGAATGTGGTAATCTGTTATGAACTTTGTTGTTGATATTTTTATCAAAAGGCACTGAACCCATGTGAATGTTACTGAGTGGAGGGCTGTTGAATGTTTTGTTCGGAAAGTGCATTTGGGAGCTTGGACCTTGTGCAATATTTCTTGCATGGTGCACACTTCCTTGGATGAGTATTCTCTGGCTGGCCGCTGTGTCTTTGGGGTGGCAGTTCCTCTTATTCCCCGAGGTGATGGCTGCATCCCTACTGTCTGCCTGTCCAAAAGCCTCGGTGCTCTCTGGCAGGGCACCCTTCCCCTGCTCTGACTGCTGCGAACTGGAGCCAGAGCTGTCACTACTGGCTGAGTCCTCACTCAGACTCCTGGGACAGTGCATAGAGGATGCTGCCCCTTGTGGAGCTTGAATATACTGTGATGGTGGGGGGTGGGGATAAGAGGTTCTATCCTCTGGCTGCTGTTCATTACTGAACTGAGAGTTGTTTTGAGCAATGTCTTGGCCCTCTCCAGAGGTAAAGGAAAAAGAGTTATGGGTCACATGAACAGAACCGAGGGAGGAGTCTGTAAAGTCTTGGGACTGGGGGTTCTGTTCACAGGGAAAAGAGTCAGAGGTTGATTCTTCCAGAAACTGATATCCATATTGAAATGGACCAGGCACAAATGCACTTGCCTTATTGGCCTCTGTGAGGGCAGTGGATTTTTGTGAAATCCCATAGTTAGCACCATTAAAAGTCCTTTCAGGAGACTGCCATGCATTAGAGCCACTCAGCTGAAAGTCTGCCAAGAGCAGCTGGCTGCCAGGCTGTGCATTGTTATTCTCCATTGGGGCTGGCTGCTGCTGCTGCTGGGACAGGGGTGGATGTTGGTGGGTGGAGGTTCCACCTGAGGAACCCAGTGCCTGTGAGGTATAGCTTGGGGAGGTAAGGTTGGAGGAGGCCTCCTGGAAGCAGCGGCTGTAGTTGAGCTCCTCTTGCTGCAGCTCGGCCTCTCTCTCTGGTATACTGGGCACGTGGAACCTGTAGCTGCCCGAGACTGGGCCACGACTGGCTTCCAGCTTCTTGGGTGGCGAGACCTTCTGCTGTGGGTAGGCAATACCGATGTTGGGGTTGGAGCGTGGATTTGTGATGCTCAGTCTGTACAGCTGCTGAGGGTTGCCACGCTCCGACTTTCCCGACCGCTTGCCCTTCTCTCGGCTGCGGCCCTTTCCGCTCGGGGACTGGGGGCTGCCTTTGCCACTCGGCCAAGTCCTGTCAGTGGCAAATTTTGATCTGTTCTGCAATGACCTGAAGTCAATCTTTCCTGTCTGCTGTGGCCGTATTACAGCCTCACGTTGCTGAGAATAGTCCCTTTCCTTGTCTAATTTTTCAATCTTGGCCCCTCTGCTGCTGGCCCTGGCCTCAGCGCCCGTGCTTGAAAAGTGCTCTGAAGACTCCTTTGTGGTTTTGTCACTCTGCTGCTCCAGCGTCGTCCCCTCATCCTGCAGTTTGGACTCAGCGTCCAGCTCTTTGACAGCGTACTTACGCTGAGTCTCTCCTGCCATGGTGCACGAGGCGTGCTGTGAAGGCCTGGTCCTCAGAAGTGCTATCTGGGAGACAGGGGCATGGTCCTCTGGGTAGTATGAATCAGTAAGCTTCCAGTGGCAGGAACTGCAGGGACAGGGCTGCTCGCTGCAGGCTCATCTCTTCACTTTCATTGTGAACCACTGATCTGGCACCAGCATAAAGGAGACCTAAGGAGACAGAATAGAGATGGGTCAGATCAAATGCTTTTGTAATCCAACAAAAACATGAAAGTGGTAAGATAATTTCAAATTAAAGGTGACACTATATTCAAATAAACAAGCACAGCATCATTCAAAGAAAAGGCAACGCATATGTTTTGTTTCAAAATGAACAAAATACATCCATTCTTTTATCCAAGTATTATATATAGAAAATAGAATAAAAAGAGTTATTAAAAGATATCTTCTCACACAATTAATTGAGAAGATACATGTTTAAATAAGCAATTCAAAGATCGACTTTGTTGTGTAGAAGACAGAGAAGTACAATTGCAATCTTCCCGGCTTTTGCCAGTAGAGAGCACTATTGCAACATTACACAGTAGTGGTGTCATGGACTGCACAAAGAACCAGTGTAATCAATAGTGAAATTTATAATACTGCCAAACTCATTCTCCAAGATACTTCTAACACTTAAATTCCATATTACTGACTACAATAACAAGACTTGTCAAACAAACAAATACTATAATATCTGAGTGTTTGTTTCCTGCTGTCTGTGACCTTGTTTGACATCAGTGAATTGATGGCAGTGGTATTACAGACAAAATCCTTTACATAAACAATCAGGCAAAGAATCCAGTTTGGTCTTGAAATGATGAAGCACAGTACTGAGGATGAGAAGAATACAGTATAGGGATCCAAAAGGCACTGCCAATACATGAATCACAGACTCCTTTAGAACAGGGACACAATGCCACAGTGTTCTAATGCTGCGGAGGGCTGCAGGTTTAGATCATGGAGGAATATCAGGGATTAGTCAGTCAGCCATTAGACAGTGAGAATTGCGGGCACACTGACGTTTGTTGCCTTTCCTCAGGCATCCCAGACACCGCTGCTCAGGTCCCAGTTTACTTTGGCCCTCTGCTGCCGCGGCTTCTTTTGAGGTCAGACTAGAAGCAGCTCAGAGTTAGCACCGAAATGTAATTTCTGGGTCTGTTAGCCAAAGTACCATCCCTCCTTCTTCTCTGTTTCCCCCGGCTGTTACCAAAGCCAACATTCGGGGGTGGCAGGGTGACCTAGTGGTTGTAGAGACCACCATTCAGTCGGAGGGCTTGGGTTCAAACCTCTGTTTTGTTTTGGCTACCGACTGCTCTGCTGAAGTGTCCTTGAGCAAGACACTGAATTCCTACCAGCTCCAGGGAAGTTGAGACCCTACATTGCTATTATTTGATTTCAATGACAGTGCATGGAAAATGTGACCTATGTGAACACTGTTGCACAGAATTCATGGCCTCTCTGTTCCATAGCTTTTTAGACCACTTGGGCACCATAATCAAACATCTACTTAAGAACTTGAGAGTGCAATGACTGTAGTCCTGACAGCTCTTCTTGCATAAAGCGTCCTATTAAACTATTTTAGCCACTAAATGAGACATGATGTCAATGAGAGCCTTCTTGTCGTGTTAAAGGAGAAGCAGACATGTTCCAGTGCAGACCTCTACAGTAGATGCAATGCAAAGATGTTGGAAAAATATCTGCTGAAACTCCATCCTCATCAATCTCACAGACGATAGAGGTGTGGCTGTTAAGCCCTCTGGGGGTCACATTAAGATCAACACCTGATTTTCCATCCTCTGGTTAACGTAATAGCACTGAATGTTTGGCTTGACTGCTCTTCTCACTCTCTCAAGTAGATAACACACACACACACTCTCTCAAGTAGACATGCACATACACACACACGCACATACACACACACACACACATACTTTCACACATTTCAGTCTTTGTAGGATATATAGATATATACAAATGTATTTTTTTAAAATAAATGGTTTTATTGTTATTACATGGAATAATAATAACTACATGTTCCATTTTGAAATAATTAAATTCCATGACAATATCCAGATACTAGATTATGGCCAAATTTAGTAAGAGGAGAGAAGCCCCAAAGCCCAACAATACTTGTGAAGTCTTTCCAAAATGTCCACAAAGTTCTCCTCAACACATATAGCAATGTTTAATAAAGCCTGGGCTCCATAGCCTGGGCTGCATGGATGGAAAATGTGTACTCTTGATATTTCTGAAACACACCTTCAGTACATTCCTTTCCTAGAGATCCTATGAGATCATCTCAGCACTAGGGTTATGATAAGATTGTTTGCCATAACATTAGTACTGATTCTCAGGAGGATAGTGACAGAGTGCACACACAGGAATCCTCTGTGAACTCTGCCAAAATAACACAACTAGCTAAAGAAAACCAAATACGATCATGATGAAATATGGTCCATTTCACACTTAAAGGCACAGCACTTTTAAAAAAAGACAAAGAGAAGCCTAAGACAACGTCTGTTGACCTCAGTGGCAGTATATGGAGAAACTGCAGAGCCTGTTGACTGCTTTACAGCATGAGTGTGGGCTCACAGCCCCACTGGAGTGGATTGAAGAGGCTCTAGGGGCCACTGCTGTAGACCTGTAGTCCCAAAGGGCAAATTTATTCAGTATGAAGTCAAGGCCCTTTCATGGGTACAAAGGGGAGGACAGGGCCTGGGGACGCAGAAATCAGATGACATGGCTTGGATGGCCTGATAGCACCTGACAAATGGAGAAGCAAGATATGGCCCCCCACTGCGACCCAGACCCAGAGAGATCACTCCCTGGCATGTGTTTCCTTGTCTCATCAGCCTTTGGTAAACCTCCCAGAGGTATTTAGCAGGTTGGGAGGGAGGCTTGAGGCTGAGTCCTGGCTGGGTTTGGGCCTGGCTGTGAAAAATCACATCCCCTCTACAGCTCCACTGAATCTGAAAGCCGGAGTGTCTGCTGCTATCTCTGCCACCGGCTGGGGAAACTGGTGTGAACGGCCCTGCCAGCGTCTCCACCAGGCAGCGCTTGATCCAGCTCTGCAGAGTCAACAGTCAGAATCATACATCATGTCACCACGTATTTGCCCTGGCCAGCCGGTGCGGGCGGGGGGTGAGGATGCGTGCCTCCGGCAACAAAAAGAGCAGTGCGAGGATCACATGGGCCTTACAGAAGTAGCACCAAATCCTGAGCTGTCAGTTCACAAAGACGATGGGGTCATTTATATCCTAACAAATGCCTGGTTCACTTCCCCCCAGCCTTGGCAGCCTGAGTGGCTCAGTAACTCTGCCCTTACACCAGTCTCCTCCTCAGAAGCCACAATTACTTCACACACACAGACTTTACGCATGTCAATCTGCCAATTTGGTGGCGCCTTTGATACGGCTTATTCTGTTTTATCTTGAAAGTATAAATTGCTCTTGGATTGTGAATAAAGACAGTGTGGTGGTGACAGAATTGTTAGCTGGGCACAACTTGATATCAAATCCTGTGTGACTGGTCTAAAATTTGTTCAATAAAAGTGCGTTTTAGTGGGGTTTTACAAGTCAATTAAGGCAGTGTGTGTGTGTGTGTTCTTCAGGCCTAGTGTCAAATCACCGAGCCTCACCAGCAGCGGCGCCCCATATGGCTACACCACAACACCACCCTGGCGCTAGAGACTGCTGAGTGTTGACGAACGGCTGTGTTTGTGGTGTAGGTGTGTGTGTGTGCATGTGTGTGTGTGTATGTATGTATGTGTGTGTGACTGAGAAAAAATGGAGGAACTAGGGTTTTTTCATTACTTGCACAAGAGCCTGTATTGGTTTGTCTCGGAGATGAGGGAGTGGGTAAAAGGTGCTTGAATGAAAACTCAATTTCCTGAAAGTCTTTTCCCTGTCATTTTGGTGCAGGATGTATGTGGTGTTGGTTTGAGTGAAAATATGCTGGTAGCACTGTGAAAATCTCTGTCGATTCATCATATTGGTGCCTTAAACCTGTAATTGCTTTTGCAATTTCTATTTTCCAAGAGGCCCAAGCCCCCAATGAGCTCCATATCTCTCAGTGTCAGTTAGCTTAAAATACTACAGGCTCAGTGGCTCTTTCTTAAGCTATATTTCTGTTGACGAGCATTCTGTAACAGCAGAGTATACTGAGACAGCTACAATAAACTGTAAAAGCAGACTGTTACCACCACAGTATAAAACAACCAATAGAGGCCAGTTGAATAGTGCACCAGAAATTTAACATTTGTGCAACCCACCACACAAAGTAGATAGATCCTGAAGACAATGTCCCTCCAGAGACACAAAGCATTACTAGAGCCAAGGAGGGCCAGTGGCCAGTAGAGCAATCCACTTCTACACACAATGGCTCCCTTTATAACAATGTAAATCAATAAGCAGCATTAAGAGGAATTTCCCAACATATTCAGCTTTTCCAGACGCTCCCACAGTGAAATATCACCACACAGTAGCTCCAAAGACCTCAGTCTGAGAGAGGGAAGATGGGGAGGGGTGGGGGGGTGAAAGGTGATGAGAAGAGATGAGATCAGGAAGATGGTGGAGGAGAGGAGAGGAGAGGAGAGGAGAGGAGAGGAGAGTGCTGTGAAGCCCACTACACAGTGGTCTGTGTAATCTGGGGGATGCAGACGGGAGGATCAGGTAGCAGAATAAAAGCTGTCTGACTGCTCTCCTCACACCTCTCCCAGCATGACTGGCCCAGAGAAGGGAATGCTCAGTGAGAACGGCTGGCCCGGGGCCCGTGCCGGGGTGCGCCGCCAAAACCTCGGTCAGCGTGCCTGCCTACTCTCCTATATTTTTGGAAACATCCATTATCCAAGCAATTTGCCTTAAAGATCTCTGTGCTTAAGGCCATTCAAAGGCAGACTGGGAGGAGAGATATGCTAGCAGTGGGAAGAGAGCCCAGGCAGCACTTCGTCAGAATGCCTCCACAATATATCAGGAATTGCAGAAAGTATACTATAACATACCACCATGATTAATCAGTACAGTGGGATGACATGATTTGTTTGTATGCCCTTTAGATGTGGATGTGTTAACACTGGCGCTCTGTCAGTCGTTTACAAACTTAATTTCTCAATTTGTGATTTACGTCACAGAGAATAATTACCAAGTCATCTGTCTTCCTTGCTGCTGGTGACGTTTTGTCAGAAGCCATCAGAATATTTGAAGGATGCCAGAGAAACCAACGTCTCAGCACTCCAAATGAAACAGAGAGCAAAATACTGTAGGAGGCTTGTTATGCCCGTGCCTCCCCACCTCCACCACCCCTAACCCCACCCTTAACCCAGCGCGGTTAGCTACACAGTGGGGAAGATGGAAGGAGTGTGTATGCATGTGTGTGTGTGTCTAAGGGGGTTTTGGTGTGTAATTCCAGAAGCTCCCCTTACCCCCTCCCAAGTTTTTCCTCTTTCTCAGACGAGGTTTTTTTTTTTCTAACCACTGGATTCTGGACTCAGTCTGTTTCCATATTGCTAACCACAGCATTCCACAAACATGATGGAATCTTTGTTTTAGAGTGTTTAAAAGTTATTTTTTCCTCTTTTTGACACAGTTTCCCTAATTTCTGCATGGCTATGGAATATTACTTGTGTGGCTGTGCAAGAAATGAGGGAAAGTGTGTGATATACTGTAGTAGCGAGTATAGAGTAGAACAGGATATTAGTGAAAAGGGTAAGGTAGACAAAATTTCCTGACTCCCGCTTAATATAACCATGATAACCTTATCCTTAATGAACAAAGTCCTCTTTTAGGGTTTTATTCCTTCTACATTCCTTTATTCAGCGTATCAATATTTGCTTGTCCCTTCTTCTGCTGGGCCAGAGTATTTGGTTGCTGCTCAAAATCAGCAGAGTTTTATTAAATGTAAAAGAAACTTTGGAGGGGGCAGATGGAGATTTATTAACGACGGTCCTTTGTAACCTCAACCTCAATTATCTCAGAGCAGCAGTTATGTCTGAGGGTAGGCTCTTGCATTTTAATGTGCGAATATTTAACCAAGAGAAGGTTTATATTATAGCACATACTAAAAACCATACCACTTGAAAAGCTGCCTATGATTGACTCACCGATATTTAGATATTTAGATATTTAGATATTTAGAAGATAAGGGACACTCAATCAACATTTTCTTTGCCTACCCACACACCTAAAAGAGACTGCAGCGTCTTGACCTCTCAGTAATTAAACCCTGGTTGAGCGGTGACTAGGGTGAGTGCCATTTTAAGGTGAAACAATATTGAATCTGGATGTGCTGTGTGGACCCCCCACACACATAAACAGAAGGTGGAGAATGAAATATGGAGACCTTCAGTTCAACCGTTTCTGCCGCACATTGCAAGGAAATCATAAATCTTTAGATGTAATTGTGCTTAAAACTGCTAATGAGAGCCAAATAACCAATAACATCTATTTCAGAATCTCTCCTCCAATGTTGCCATATTGTAACTGTATCAGATAGAAACAAAACTTCTTTGAACCTTGTACCTATTTAAAGGGCGGATTGGGAGAGTGTAAACCCAACACACATCCTTAGGAAAACAAAGTCTGGACAAAGTGCATTTTTCTCAGAGGATGTGACAGATGTTATTGTAACATTCTGTCTCCTCTTCCCTCTTTCTTTCAGCTGTGCATGTGCATATAAACACACACACACACACACACAGTCTAATCTAGAAAGCTTGTAGCTGTATCTAGTATGAACATATGCTTTTTTTCAGTTAATCAGACATTCAGTAGATCCTAGGAGCATTAGTGAACAGGCCCCCATTGATCAATGTGAATTTAGGAGTGTATTACAGAGGAAGCCTCTTATTTACATAGGGACTCCATGCTTTGCTCAATTAACATTTACATATCCTCTACCACAAGGAAGCCACAGGCTGTGAGAGGAGCTTGACCATGGGGTAGAGTCCAGAGATGAGATTGGGCCTGCTGAGGCAGAGTTACAACCTGAGTGTCAGCAGCCTCAGGGGACTAAGCCTTGTCTTAGTGACCCGCAGCCCTCCTTCCCATGAATCACTGAGACAGACTCATCTAAGACAGGCGTGCACAGGCAGGCAGGGCTCTACATAATTGTGTCCTCCTGTCACTAACACCACACGTTTTGACAGCAGCTCCTTTGCCCTCCTAGGTAATGAATAAATGGCAGCAAACTTATTCACTTACTTAGTAATACACATGCTCCTATTTGTGCAGTATAACTGTGTATGATGGCAAAGCCCAGAATGCTTTTAGGCAGTACTGAGGGTACGATGACACAAAAGCTCACTAATGATTTTTACAGGTGGCATAACACTGATGCTTTTAAGCAAAGGTTAATATTTTGAGCAGTCAGGAAATCCTATATTCCTCTGCAAAAAAAAAACTGAAGCAAACTTGCAAGCATCTGGAATTTGAAGCATTTCATGTGTTCCAGTGTAATAAATAGGTTACATGCATGGCATGGATCATATAAATTTGGATAATCAGGTCTGATTTTGTTAAAAGAAACATGCCATTCTGGCTTGATTTATTGTTTTGTACACAGCTGTGACTCTGTGAGTGATGGACTGGTTCTTTGCCTGTGGAGTTACATTTGGGAAAAAATACCCTAAAGTGTGAACAAGGCAGGTTTGAAGTGGCAGAGTTAGCTTCCATGGAAGAATACATAATGTTTGCATAGTCTAAACCCCAAACTACCTGCAGGCCACACTCATAACCTTTCACCTTTAGGTAAGACCTTTGCTTGTGAGGCTTAGAGGGAGGATTCCATCCCTTATGTCTCCAGACAGGTAAACAGACAGTCAAGTGCCAACACGTGACTGTGAAAGGGGTTTTCCTTCTCCTGGGGAAAGTAGGCTACATAAAAGCACCACATATCATTGCCAAATGAAACAAGCTAATTCTCATGAAATATAGTGCGCCTGTGAGGCTGCAGAGCTGCTGGATACATAAAAGCACTTGCATATTTGTGAATGAGTCTTTGATGTGAGGTTATGTTTTCAATCAGGAGAGAAGGACCATGTGAGAATGTTTGTTTCAGGTTTGCATGAATGAATTGAGTGTGTGTGTGCGAGTCCATTCGCACACTCGCTTGGGTATAATTGTGTATGGCTCTGTGACTGTGCTTGGGCAGTATTCATGCAAGCAAGTGCTTTCATGTACATTATGAGTATCTGTTGCAAAGTATGTATGATTGTTGGGCAACTTCAAATCGGTAGCGTGTTTTTGTTTGAGTTGCAGGTATAATGTTACTTTTCTAAGCCCCAGTAGATGAATGAAAATGTTTCAAATTGAATACTGTATTGCTCAGGGCCCAGGCTGGCCATCAGACATTCAGTTTAAAGGGAGAGAGGATTGATGGGCAGGAAGTGATACATTTCCTATAGACTTGGCACCATGTACTGTGTGATGTAGGCTGAGGAAAACGACTCAAGAATAAAACCAGGAGGGCGAGTTGGAGAAAAGAAAAGGCCAGAAAAACCTCGTCTGTAAACTTCCACCTTCTAAAGTTCCTCTGCTTCAAACCACAGTGCCAGACGCATCATCCTGCCTCCCACTCCCTTCCTTTCTTTCTTTCTTTCTTTCTTTCTTTCTTTCTTTCTTTCTTTCCTTCCCTACGCATCACACACACACACACACACACACACACACATGCACGCACACACACGCTAAAGCAAATCTCTTTCTTCAGTTTTGCATTAGGTCACAGGAACTGAGGGGCAGGTGGAGGTTGCTGCTGGGGGGAAACAAAAACATTTCTGAAAGAGTCGGGATGAACGCTCGTGGTGCAATCCCATGATTGACAGTCAGGATGTAATGCTAGCAGCAACAGAGCTAACTCAAAGAATAAGACTAAGATCATGCGGGGAGGTTATATAGAGTTGAGCGTTATAAAAGCGGTGATGGCAATAGCTGTGGGAGAGACTGATCAGTTTGTTTCTCCAATAACACTATACCGGTACATATTATTTTAAGAGATGGGTGTTGAGAAGCAGAGTAGCAAAAAAAAACAATACACTGAGTATTATTTTTCTCTCTCTTTTTATTTTTTAGTCCAGAGTGTATCAATGCCAAAATCAGTAGTCTCCTGGCTGACGGCAAAGAGGGAATTCCGGGCACAGTGTGCGTGAGTCACTTTCTACCAGCATTTTCCAAATTCACCCTGCCTGCCTGCCTGCCTGCCTGCCTTTAAATAGTCCAAGGAAATGTCCAAATGACCTAATTACGACTCAGGCTTTTCTAAGTAGCCTGTGTCAACGCATGACATGGTATTCTAAAAGCTAGTCACTAAAAAGCAGTACTTTTGGTGGCACTGAAGAATGTTTTTCATCCGCTTGGTTTCTGTTATGGTGGGACAGTGAGCTGGATTCTGTCTGTGTCTATGTTTCTCTCTGTTGTGTCTTGGTCCTCAAAGCTACTCCGGACTGGGCAGATCTTCAAAGGCGCACTGACGCTAAACGGTTCGCCAGAGCCGCAGATTGGACCAGATCATTCCATCACACTTTTATCTGTGTCACAATACCACAAACCACAAACTCTGTTTCAGCAACACAGTCTCCTTATGCAACAGTGTCTATCTCATTACTAACACACACTTGAGCTACTGCAGAGGTTCCCACTCCTGCTCTGGCATTGATGGGCACACACACACACATAAACACAAGAGCTGCCCTGCCCAAACAAAAACCATTAAATAATTGTTTCTATTTTGGGCCCCTACATTTTGGTCCACTTCAGTAGACTAGCTGCACCTAAAGTAGTGCTTGGAAACAATAACAATGAATCCTGTTCAAACAAAAGCCTCATTCATACCAACTGAAGCTTAGTTGGGCTCTCATTTAGAGACATTTCACCAGTATTCTAACTATATCCTTTTATTGTGTTTGTTTATTTAGTACTGTGGGAGACGAGGTGGTATGCGTCCTACTCAAAACCACTTTATGGTAATGGTTTGGAAATAGCTAAGACAATTAAAGCAAAATGAAGGGGAAAGTGATGGACTGGTTGGAGTGCCTCGCATTCCTGCCCAGCGCTTAAACTAACTGCTTTGCCGATGGGCCACCTTTGTGAGAGAGAGGCCCTTTTATTTGCAGCTGCAAAAACTATCTATAAATACCAAGCGGGGGGGGATGATGACCTTGGGCAGTTAGAGGATCTGAAATCAGATATAAGAGAGTTCAGCACTTCACCTACAACAATTATGTCGCCTGGGAATCCAAAAGTCAGGATGGGGAGAGGGAGGGAGGGGAGATATAAGGAAGAGGAAAAGGAGTCCAGCAGAGAAGAGACAGATTCCAGCTCCCAGAGCTCTGAGCGCTGACTGCCAATCTGCCTCAGACCTGTGATGGGATCGTACAGGGGCTTTTCTGTGACAGACTGCCACAGTTCAACAGGTTCTTTTGCAATGTGCCGTGGAAAAATGAACCTGCTGTACACCTGTAGTTCTGATCTTCCATCTCTCATTTTAGTAGGGCAACAACTTTATCATATTCATCATTCCTCACTTAGCAATAATAGAAGATTTCATGGATAATAACTTTGACTGTCCTCCAGTCATGTCATATTTTGGCAGACTTCACCAGCCCTCTGGTAAACAACTTTCCCTATCTGATAAGCGATTGGAGTAGCAGGAGCGTGCGCTGTCCTTTTCTTGCACTCTATCCTCTTTTCTGCCTCCTCTTTCTATCTTCCATCATTTTTGTTCCATCTCTTTCTGTCTCTGTCCCTGTCTCTCTCTCTCCTTCTCTCTCTCACAGTCTGCCTACAGGTCCCATGTGGGTGTGGCCTGTGTCCCGCTGTGGCTGCAGCAGGAGGACTACCTGATGTGTCGCTGTGCAGAACGGGACCGAGGGGTCTGCTGTTGAAAAGGGGCTCTGTGCTGCATCTGCGGATCGCCTTACACGACCACTTCCTGCTTCCGACCCACTCCTCACAGGCGGCCCTGTGTGCCAAGGCCGAAAAAAGCCCAAACAGAGGGGTTCAGTCCACCCCAGGGCCGAGCACAGGACCCTATTCATCCTCTCTCCAATGCTCCTCCCTTCTTCTCCCCTACCAACCTCAGGATGGCTTTATTTTAAAATTCACAAATATTCCCCTCTTGGAGGCACTGAGATGAACCGGCCGCTCATTCCTTCTTTCCAGTGGTGCTTGAGAGGTGTGCGGTGTCAGTGCTGCAGCCAGACTGGGAATGTGGAGCGTGCTGGTGTCAAGTATTTATGCGATGTCTGTCTGTCTGGCATGGCCACACCTCTGGCATCTCTCTTGTTACATAAGAAGGGAAAGCAAGGCACAAGGGTCACAGATAAAAGGACAACTCAGAGCTGAGTAAAAGAGTTATAGAGATGCTCCATGGGTAAATGAGTTTTGTAGTTTTCCTGTGGAAAAGCTGTCTCTGTGTGGGAACCCCCGCAGTCACAGTTGGATTGGGGTGCAGTGGAGGAGGGGTGTAGGGTGAAAAAAAAAGGGGGGGGCCCTGTCTGAGGGGGAGGGGAGCAGGTGGGGGGAAGGTGTTGGAGGTGTGCTGCTATTCCTGGAATGCTCACTTTGTCCCATATGGGCCTGACCACAGCGGAGGAGACAGGGGCTTGGGGATAGTGGACTTCCATTGAGCTGGACTATTTGTGCAGAGGGCCGCCCCTATGTGGGCCAAGAGGGCAGGGGTATTTAAGATTCTTGGGGAAATGGCAAAGTGGGCAAATAACTCTTAAGACAAACAAACCCTGGGGCATTAATGATGAGTCTGGCATTGGACTGGATGTTTTTGCTTTTCCCCTTGCGCATTGGAGGTAGAGGGGGAAGGCAAACGGCTTGAGCCACAGTCTGTTTTCACTACTGTCCTTGTCGTTTCTACCTTCGGTCATTGGACACGGCCTTGTTTTTCTACTTTAAACGCATTAAAACAGCACCCGATACGTCCATTCGTACCAGGGGGATAGAAAAACATTTGGCCTGCCGGCTCCCTGGGCTTCCCCCTCGGATGTCAGCCTCAGATGAGGGTGAGAAGAATGACGCTCTGTACGACCACTGCAAGAAGCCATTCATACAGCCACAGCTCAGCCACAGAAAGTGTGCAGCACTGACCCACGGTGGCTAGAACAGAACCGGTACTGATCCAGTCCCTGCTGTCCCAACACTACACAACACCAGTATTGATCTAATCCATGCTGGACAGGACAGTACTGCTGAGACAACATGGCCTCTGATTCAGTTGGATCAGCGTTGGGTCTGACCGACTCAGACAACACCACCTCTGATTCAGCCAGGAGTACAGACTTTTGCAGGATTCTGTTCATTTGGCTAGGTCAACACCTGCACTGATGAAGAGGCACATCAAGACACACCACTCCGCTCTCTCCAGGACTGAATCACTCCAGTCTGTCAGAAACAACACTGCCATTACTGAATGGGCTCTATTAAGGCATTGCAGTGTATCTAACGGAACCAAACCTGTGTTTACAGGACTAATCTCTAGCTGATCAACAAACTCAGTCAACCCGGACTACTGTAAATTCTTTTCCACTCTCGCCATTGCCTTTGCCACGCTGAACAGGAGGCCTTATTATAGGTCAGTGGCTGACTGGAGGCTGAGGAACAAACCAAACCCCTGGCAGAGCTCACGTTGTTCCCCTCAGACCTGCTCGGGCTCACTGGAGACCAGTGCTGGAGGCCTGGATAGAGAAAGTGGCTTCTGTGCATCAACCATGCCCTACCTCTCTGGCTCCCCAAGCCTGCGTGTGAGGTGGGCAGCTGGGCCAAGCCAAAGAGTGACCCAGAGAGAGGGCTGTGTATTTTGGAAGTTGTTTTTCAACCCAAGTCTTATGGAAAATATACCCTTTCAAGAGCACTTAATAGAGTATTTATGTAAAATTGAGAAAGATAACAAAATTTTTTCCTCCTGTGATATGTCAACATTTTCACTGAGAGGAGATAGAATGAATGAGTATGATTTATTCTGCATACCTCAGACGACACTACACCAGAGACCCCAAACATAAGACCGCAAAAAGTGCATCTGACACAAGAGTAGCTTAGTGCAGCAGCCTCAAGGCAGACGATTATGAAATCCCCTGGATAGCATTGAGCATTTATAGGTTTTTTTTTTTGCTAATCTTAAACATGCTGGTACCATCATAAATTAAGCGGATTATGTTTTCTACATGTTTTCTACATTTTATACAAATCACTCTAAATGTACTTTTGCTCCCATCAAAGGCATCAACATTCTTTGTTGTCACAACTGATCCTTCATCAAACCTGTCATTTGTACCAGCCAACTCTCTCTGAGTCTGTGTTGAGGCTGGCTGATAAGGCCTGACATGGTGATATCACGTCGATCCTCTTTACGGTAGAGCAATACAGTATATGGAAGTTGGAGTAATCCTGCCCTCCATCACATGAATCATACTTTCCCTCTCCTCCTTCCTATTTTTACAGCTGCTCCACAACTAGATCTGCTCAAACGCTTTCCTCCTCTCTGACTGAGAAAGCCAAGGAACCCAGAGTGTTCAAGACTCAGTTTCTCACAGTCTCCCTGCTTCCTCGCACTCTACATAAACAACCACCAACGATCCCCTCTTGACCTTCAAACACACGCAAGCATGCAAGCATACAAATGTGCGTGTGCTTTCATGCATAATGACACATGCACTTGCATGCAGAAAAACCTTATCTAAAAATGAGTAATGACTTACAGGCTCTGTTATTCTACTTTCATTTAGCCAACTGACTTTCAATCATGGGATGTTTTGTTGAGTGAAAGTACAAGAATGTGATGCCATATCAGACTGTCACAAAATCAGCGCATTGAAGTTTTAAACAAATATTGTGTTGACAATGGCCAAATGGTTCAATGAGGGGCCAGGAACAACATATGAGTCACCAAAGACTAAGAAACTGTCAGGGATTACCAGAAGGAGGGGTTCTCAAAATCAGGAAGCAATATAAATCAGGAAGTAAGATAAGTGAAAGACTGAATTGGTTCATGTTTTGGATTGGTAACAGCAGGTGCTCTTTAACCTTTCAATTGACTAAATGTTATACAATGTTACAATATTTCACATGGTTCTGACATACTGTAAACTCACACCACTAATAACACATGGATGAATTGGTGAAAGTGAGTGATAGTGTATAGTTGGACAACTTTCTTTGCTTTCAGAGTTGTCCACATCAGTCGGAAAAAAACACTGTTCTATTTACACAAAGCTGAAAAAACTGAGGTAAGGAATGCACACTGTAATTTATGCGTCAACCTATGTATGCACGGAACGTGCTACTGTTGCACCCATGTGCAGCTCTGATGAATAAACCATTTGGCCAAGCTGTTGAGATCGGAAGCCCTGTCACAGTCCATTAGAGGGCTGAGGCATAGGGACAAGCCAGGGTCTGTAACCCTGAGTCTCTGACCTCTCAGCTCACCATTGTGCCTCTGGATCCACACTGCCTTCATGCAGTTCAACTAGAGAAACAGCCAGTCTGGGCTGTGCTCTCCCATTTGCCCTCTTGCCCTCACTTCAATTCGTCATGCCGGCATCGCGTGCCCAACCATTTATGTTGGCACCGCATGCATCCCTGGGCCAGTAGGAAAGCCATTAATCTAGGACTAGTGGGCGTTTAGGGGCCATGGGTGGGGAGAGAGGGCCAACGGTCACCAAAACACACCCTGATTTTGGTCAAAGATGCAGTCAGAAATAGGAGCAATCTTTTAAATATATGTATAAACATTTGATTTTGAAGAAATTAAATTAAATAAATCATTGACTGCTGCTTTTTCAATCCTCTCATAGCATAGATGTGCATTGGCCAAAACAGCTTGTGCATGCAAACACAGCACAGCACAGACATGAATAGGAGGTTCTCATAACAATATACCATCTTCTCATGCTACAAATAACTTCAAAGACCAGGCAATACAACCAATTCTTTTTGTTTAAACAAAAAAAACCAGATCGATTTTGTAAGGGGTTTCTCAGGTTCATGCACTAAAAAGTATGTGGAGGAGGATATGTTTGCAACAGTTCCAGGAAAAAGAATAACAAACATATTCCCATCTGTTTGATGGGTTTCCTCCAGAGGGGAGATTCTCTATATCCCTTATTCATCTCGCTATCATGCATGCAGACAGAGGAGCGGAGGGTAATTAAAATGAAATACACGGCCGTAAAGTTTTGAGAGGATCTAAAACGTTAAAAGGGGCAACCAATCTCAGAGAGTGAAAACCCAAAACTCCCTTGTGGTCTTTTGAAGGGTCAGTGAAAGCCAACTGGAGAGTTGGAGATGGAAAAATCCAACCAAGGACACTCTTATCTGCCATTAGAAATACCTTCCTTTCTATGGCAAGGTAGGGGACCACGATTCCTTCAGTTCAACAATGAGAGCCAGCAGAGAGCAAGAGACTGAATGTGTGAGTGTGTGTGAGGACGGCAGTGTGTGTGTGTGTGTCATGCCTACAGAATGGAACAGTTCACAAATCACTAGGTCTTGTACGTGCTCGGCTTCTAGCTAGGGGAATTTATGAATGGTGTCTGGTTGGTCAGGGGCTCAGTGAGTGCTGTGCTGTTTGGCCTCCTGCCTTCTTCTTCTTCTGTTGCTGCTGGTGCTGCTGCTCCGTCAGACTTGCATAACCACAGTGGACCAGTGATGCAATCTCTCCACAGACGCCCAGCTGATGTTCCATTGTAAAAAAAAAAGTGGAAATAAAAAAGCACCCCTGCTTTGAGTGGGAAAAATTACATCACAGCAGTAAAAAGGCACAACTGATCAAGTATGTGACTTGTCACCGCTGAGCTGGGGCCAGCCAGCATATTTGTGTGATCCTGCTCTGAACTTAAAGGGCCCGTAAGTCGTTTATCAGCTATGCTGGGTAATTGCACCGCTGTAATCGTGTCCTTGGCAAGCGATGCTCTGCTCTTTATGTTGTCTGAGCAAACGTCTGAACAAATGTAATTGCTGGCAATCTCACTGTGTGTGTATAGGGTTGCGGTAGGGAGGCTGGGATGTCTTTACTAGCCTCTGTTTAACCTGGAATGTTGAACTCAAATAGACCGACAGTCAGGTCTTCACCACAGGTCAGAGGGAGGGTGCTGCTAGGTGGATTCACCACCCTCATCACTGTCATCTCCACCTACACTGGCCCAGGTAGACTTGCTCCAAAGTGTACAGCAAGACACAACTATGGGGATGGCATGCAGTCTGGACAAGTCTCTTACCCTTCGACAGAAGGATGTTAGTGACTAAGACCAAAGATTGTTTTGGTTTCCAAGGGTGGATCTCAATGTCCCAGAGACACTGTCTACTATTTTAAGAACCCATCCCCCCCTTTGTTAAACACTTTTCGTAAGGCTTTGGCACAAATCAACAAATCCCAATTCCCACTCAAAACAAACCAACACTGTCCTGTTCCATTCATTTTCCTGGAAGTCAGGGAAAAAAGAACAACATAACAGTAACAGAGATGGGGATGACACATCAGGCTGGGTGGCTGGCTGAACTGGTACAGTAGCAGGTTGTGAGTCAGAGTCGGAGACTGGAAAGCAGGGAAGCATTTGAAGAATGGGTGACTATGTGGTGTGTGTGATTCACTGCTTGTGTGGTGAAGCTCTAAGAGAAGGGCCATGCCACCGGGCCCTGTAAAAGCATGTCTGTTATTCCACATTTCCAAGCACTAGGTGCTTTTATTGCTGCACCAAGACTCACAAAAGCCTTGGGGCCAAATAGGTGTGTAATGGCATCGAATTGAGCCCAACTGGCTGACTGGCTTGGGGAAAGGGAACAGTTGACAGCATAGGAGTCTGATCCACTCAGCAGTCTCTCAAGCTTTATGAACTCATTCTCACTCTCTCTGAGCTTCATCTCTACCACGTCTTTCCTAGCACTCTTCCTTCTTTGCCTTTTTTGCTCTTACTCTCTGTCTGGGCCCTCCCACTTGTGCTCCATTTTCCATCTTAATCCCTCCCTCTTTTCTATTCCCTTTTCTCTCCACTTTTTGTTTGCTCCCCTCCAACACTTTGACTCTCTCTCTGTGGAGACAGACTCTTTAACAAGCCTGCCCCAGTGGGCAGTAGACAGAAAGGGGAAGGTTATTTTTAGATTGCACACAGATTAAAAGTGGAACGTTTTTCCCCGTCCTCGTAAAGAGTCCTCTTCCCTCTCTTTCAGTCTGTAATGGAGATCAGCAACTCTGTGGGGGTTCTCATGTTACCTCCCCCACACATACACTTCTCTTCCCCTCCGCCAGACTCATCTAACCCCCCACCACCAACACACTCATCCTCTCCAAACACTGACATCATTCAACAGACCCAACTCCTTCCCCTGCCTGTGGGGGCTGAGCTGCTCTGTCTGTACAGCGTGAATTGGGTGAGTCTCAGTCCTTGACACAAATCAGGGAAGGGAGAAAAAAACAAGCTGTCAGAAAACACACATCTGCTGCAGGAAAACAAGCTCAATACATGATTACATCCTCACTGTAGCTCTCCTCAGATGACCTCCTTCCTCAACAACACACTCCCAGCTCCCATATCACACCACATCATACCAGTGGTGGCTCATACACACATACGCACAAATAGCTAAAGAGGTGTTAAAAGAAGAATAAATCACACAACTGCATTGGTTGTAATTAGGCCAGCGCCTTATCCAGGAGTCTGGGAGGTGACAGCTGAGCTTACTTCAGCGTTTTCCTCTCTTGGATCAAGACCAAGGTCTGGCTTTTTCCTCCTGTCTATGCAATACCCCCTCCCCATACACACACACACACACACACACACTTCCTCCACCATGTGGATCACCTCATCTCTGGCCTGGAGTGGTGAAATGAGAGAGGGAGACATGGCCCTGTGGGTTTTACTAGTCCTCCTCTCACTGACCCATGCCTGTGTCTAAAGTCGGATACAGCTCCTGTTACTTTCCTTGAATAGGGTCCCGTTCCTTTCAAAATAGTCCTGGATTCTGTTTTTAGCATTGCAGCTCTTTTCCTCGCCCCTAATTTGAAGCATGGAGCTCCTGAAGAGTGGGTGAGATTGCGTGGGAGACGGCCTGGCAGAGACCAAGCAGGAAATCTTTCATTAAAACTCACTCAAGGCCCATCATGACTTGAGGCTCTCCATTAGATCATATTGAATAATAAGTGACACAGAGCAGTTCTATTGAAAGGTTTATAATTCCCTCCATCACAGTCAGACCAATCAGCCCTGGGAACTTTTAAAGTTGAAAGCCAGCAGTCTAGATAAATCACAGAGGATGCATTGGACTTTTAAGATTCTGATTGACAGCTGCATTTGAAGTTGACTGTGTGTGCTTGATCAAAGACTTTGCAGAGAGAAGTGGGAATTGTGCTTTTTGTCCATTAACTTTCATGATGTACTGAGAATGAAGAAAGAACAGAGAGGAAAGAGGGTGGGCTGGCTGTTGTAAAAGTGGAGAGAGGCATGAGGAGGGAAAGTGATGACAAACTGATGGAGAAAATGAAGTCTAATTATATAGTCTGCTGAGTTACAGCACATCAAAACATTTGAAGTTGCTTCTTTTCAAGCCTGTTTTATTGATGATTCGGGACTTGCAGTCAGAAAAGAAGGAATACATTTGGTCTAATTGTTGATCACGTATAAAAATATCTATGTGGGATATGTTACGTTATCCAAAACATATGGCACAGTTGAGACAAGCTGCACTCCACAGAAATAGATGTATCCAACTGCTTTACCAAAACACAAGACCACCCCCCCACCCCCCTCTCTTTCCTCGTCTCCTCATCTCACTCACTGGGAAAATAGTGGAAAACAAAATGTCAGCAGTAATGGTGAATATCTTCCGTAATAACGGGGTGAAATAGAATAGCTGAGGACAAGCGTGTTATTTCATAACCAGAATGCAAGTAAGTGCCTCTGGGAATATTAAGAGCGCTATGGCAGCTCTGGCTCAGACCCAGTCCCTGCTCTGGATAGAGGGAAACCTGATAGGAGGAACTCTGATCTGCCCCCCCCCCACCTCTCATCCCCTTGTCGCTCTCCTCTGAGTCTGTCATATTAGCAGATGAGGGTGTCTGGACCACAGTGGCAGCCTAGCATGCCACAAAGACATGAGGGCTAAAAGGGCTGGAATGGGGTCCCATTAGGTCGCAGCAGCCAGTGGTTTAGCCTGAAGCATCAGAGACTGAGGGCCTGTGTTTACGTCTGGAGACGGGGAGAGAGAAAGAGCGAGGGAGGCGGAGAGAGGAATTGCCAGAAAAATAATGGTTTAAAAGTGGGGAGAGCGAGAAAGATAGCATCAGTGTTCTCTGCTGATAGCGAGACAGTGAGGGGGATCCCCAGCCCATCTCCCAGGTGTATACTTGTGTCTACAAGACCACTAAGCTCCTTAAGCATGTTTAAGCCCCTCGAATAAAAGTACCATGCACAGAGAGGCATTTGTGGCCCGGGCGATGATCTGCCTATTAGGCGTCCTATTGTTGGAAGAAATCTGAAAGCTCTGGGTTTCCCTTTTCAGAGTTGCAGCAGGAAAAGCCTTTATGCTCCAGGGTTACAGAGCATTTATGTTGTTAGCATACCTGGAGCTGTGCCTCGTCCAGAAAACATTCTCATTCGTCGTGGGGTCTCTGGGAACGATGGGCAGACGCAGTTGTTCAATGGGCCTGGCTGTTTTATTAAGGAATGTCTGTAGCATTCTCCTCATGGGAAGGCCATTAATGCGCTGAAGCCCTGGCTTTGAGCTCTGACAGCTACCACAGTGACACACAGCCACATACCACAAGGGCTGGTGAAGTAAAAAGGTAAAGGAATGACCTGCTTGACACACTAATGTTGTGGAGTAAGCAGTACTCAACATAAGCAATGAAAACAATCATAAGGCTTTATTTTCTTTTTATATTTTTTCTTGAATCTAGCCAATATAATTGTAATTCTTACTGTATAGTAGAGAGTGCCCAGCCATAACCATAAAGCTGTAATGCTTCTGTCTTGCACTGTTAAGTTGCAGTGTTATAATTTCTGTTTTATACTAGTCTAGCGGGGCTATGGTGTGTGACTGCAGACAGTAAGGACACGTCTTGCATTATGCACCAAAGATGAAAAAAAACACAGCTGGGTATTGATGTACATTCAATATTTCAGATACACAGACTGTGGCCTAATGGAGAGCTATGGTATGATGGATCTTGGAAGAATCTGAGCCATAGGATTCCAGAGTCAACAACCTTATGATAATGCTGTCGACATGAGATGATTTAATACTGTGTTAACATGTAGCAGCACAGCCTTCCCAGGGCTACATAAACACCACTCAGCCCGATGCAGCACCAGCCCACTGCACCACACACTGACGAGGCCATGCTAGCCCACTACGACTGAAGCACTCCCATCATCTGTGAATACATCCGCCTCCACCGTACACTATCTGTATCTGTTGTATTTACTCCTAATACCACTGTGGCTCACAGGGAGAGGCTCTGTTAGTTCAGCCCAGCTGTACAAGCTGGGCTGAACTAACAGATGGATGGAAGCTTTTGAAAGCCAATCCTCTAAAAAGTTATATTTCCAATGACCTACTGAGGGAAGTGGGATGACGTGGTATAGCATTATGTTCCCTTATATCAGCTTTATCAAACTAATCTATTTGCAATCTTGGTCTCAAAGAGAACAAGCTGCAATGTAACTAGCTGTTTCAAACTGAATTTGTGAGACCTACAGGCCAAATCTAGATTAAAACCGACCTTATCTCATAGCATCAATGGTCATATTAGGGCTCAGTGGCTGGCTAGGAGCAGATAGCATCTCCCATGCTGTCAATCTCAGTCTGACATCAGATGGAGAGTGGAATAGATTGGGAGATGCAGTCACGTTCTTTGAGCTCCCCACTCCTTTAACCTCTCCCATCTGTGTCAGGAGTCACACATGGTTCACATAACAAATCCCGTTTCATATCCTTGGCAGTTTAGGGCTACATGCAAAGACGGAAATGAGACGTACACTACTGTGAATGTTAAGGGATAGAGGCGGGTACCAACTTTCCACTGCCTATAAGGGACTGATAGCTGTGAGTAACCGCAAGGGCCGATTTTACACAAGAACGCGCATGCACACGTGCACGACTGCACACACCACACACACACACTCAGTCACTCAGCTGTATGGAAGGAAGCTATCTATACTTTAAATTCCATACAGTAAAAACGGGTTTAGGCAGAGTAAGAGGCACTACATGAATTGAAATGGCTACTGTTGTCACAGGAAGCCAAACTTTGCCTCCAGGGATGTTAGTCTTCATATTTGACTCAGGTGATTGCTTTCCTGTATGGAGATATTTCCTGTTCTAGCGATCAATGAAATATTAATGGCTTGGCAAGAGTTAACATGTCCACTGACAAGAAGAGGTAAACTAGATCTTACAGAAAAAAAAGTGATTTAGTTTTTCCCCCTTTGGCCTGTGACTCACTGTGGAAATACAGTAACATTCCTACATAATAAAAGCACAATTTAGCATACAAACAATAAAATTGGATTAAAAAAGAAGGAAGCAAATTAAAGGTACATTGCAGTCAGTCTGACACACCCTTCAAATGAAAACGTTTAACTTTTTTTTACTTTTACTGAAGTTGATCATTACTCCACCCTGTCACTTCACTCTTCTGTGCCTTCCATTTCACCAGCCTGGCCACCTGTTTTAGCCCTATAAAGAGAGCATGTAAACCCCTCAAAAAGTGAGCGTTTAGCAGTCGAAAGAGTTTGTGTGAGCAAACCACACCTCTGCCTCATCGTGTGAGTGTACACTCACATGGGACACACCTGGAACACTTTCCCTGTGTCTTCCTATTTTTTTGCAGCACGGATGCATCTCCAGCCAAGACACTGACATTTTACTTTACACTGTTTCATCTCATTCCAATCCTGTGACATCCATCCATGTGCGCTTCTCCTAAAATCAATCATTTGCACACGTTCCTTCTACAGCAATCGACCACATCACTCAACATAACTGTATCTTATTCAGCCAAATATAAGCAAAGGTGAATGTAAACAGTCAGGAGTTTTCTGAATGAGGTGCATGCCGTCGTAGATCAAGGGAGAGAGACAGCAGCATTTCTGTGATGCTTCTGGCACTGACTGATGAAGTATGCTGCACTCAGTCTATGAATTTCCCACTGAGTTCATAGATAAATCAGCCCCTCCAAATGCCTGGTTAAGTTTGTTTCCAGAATTAAGAATGAAAGAATTGTGTCAACTACGCTAGTGTGTGTGTGAGTACGCATGCATGGCTGTATGACTCTATACATTAGATTAGATGGAGGAGTTCACACAACCCCCCCCCACTCCCCCACTCCCCCACTCCTAAAACAGACTCTGTGAATGTTTGGCTGTGCCAGCTGTGTGAGCTCGAAACTGGGTGTGGGGTGTATACATTTGTGTGACCGACAGCATGCTGTGTATACACATACTCATAAACAGAATCTGGAGCGGAAGCACTGATCACCTAGATGTGCTTGACCTTGTGACCCGGGCGCTGAACTGTTATGCTTTCACTGTGTGTGATACTTGGCCTTTTCCACTGGAGGAAGGACTGGGCGCAGCACTGGACTGCGGCCAGAAAATTTGTTTGTGTGTGTGTGTGTTTGTGCGTGTTTTGTGAGTGTGTGTGTGTGTGTGTGTGTGTGTGCGTGAGAAAGAGAGCAGACACGCGCTATAGAGAATTTTCTTGATTCCATCTTCATTGTTTATGTCCCTATGTTCTTGTATTGATGTAGGTATAAATGATCCAAATGTCTGTTTGTGTGTGTGTCTGCACGTGCAAGTGTTTATACATGCCTGTGCCCAAGTCTTTGATGTTGACCATAGGAGCATTGAGTTGTAGTGAATGAGACTTAATGCTGAGAGTGGGACCCATGAAGTTTTTTGTGTCAAAACATCTGCATTTATACATAACTACAAACAAAAAAAAAACAACAGAATTACATTTGTGCTGCAAAGCTGGAAAGCTCTGGCTGCCTTGACTTCCCTGTCTGGAGAAGAGCTCCTCAAATAAGTAGGGCATAAAACCTCTGCCACAACTACAGCCTCAACACCTGAGAGAACAAGTGAACAGCTCACCTGGCTTTTCAAGACCGTCATACCACACAGATGAGGCAAGCACGGCTTTTTAAAACAGTCAGGACCCTGTTTTCATAGGGTGACAGTTTTACATTTGAACCCGAGGGATCTATGCCTTTAAAACACTCTGTGCTGAGTGTCTTAGAGCAACAACGCTTTTGAAAAACAAGTGCTTGAAATGCTAAGCCTTGTCTGGATGTGGACCTTTTGCACAGCTCCCAGTGTGAGGTGGGTCACTGGGAGGCCATAGAGAAACCAGCCAGCTGATTACTATATTTTACAAGTGTTGCTTTCCCCTGCGCTCTGTGCCTGTGAGAGAGTGCGCACATGACTGAATGGAAATACGCCCGAACTCTGCGAGCACTTCGCGTCATTCCAGCTTTAAACTCCCAAAGGGCCATGAAGCCACTGTGAACTCCTTGAGCAAACACTCTGGAGCAAGGAGAAGGAGAAGTGAGAGATGAAGACCTGGCAAACATGCCCGTTTGAACCGGAAATATTCACAGGGGTTACAGCTCATGGCTGTTTGAACCAGGGACACTAGAGAGGACCTGGCAAATATATGTGTGTTTGAAGGCCAAACAGTGGTGAAGGCAGAGCTCTCATGGGGAATCTGACAGTGGAGCCTGATAGTCAGCTGCTGCTGGCTCTCCACTGTGCTGACAGGTTAAATAAGAAAGCACAATCAGCTCAGTCATCGAGGAAAATCCCCCCCCCCCCCCCCCCTCCCTATTCTCTCTATAAAGAAAAGATGGCGTTCTCAACTCCCTAAGGCTGAATCATAATGGATTCCTTCTTATTTACAGTGTAGGAGAATAGCCCTCCCATATACACACACACACACCCTGAACACACACACACATACAGAGAGAGACAGAGAGAGAGAGAGAGAGAGAGACAGAGCGAGAGAGAGAGAGAGAGAGAGAGAGAGAGAGAGAGAGAGAGAGAGAGAGAGCGAGAGAGAGAGAGATTCATTATCCCATTCTTCAATGGCATGAGGTGCCAGGTTCATTGACTGACAGAGCCAATTAGAGAGGCATGGAAGTTTAGGCAGCATGTGACTGCTCTGAACCACAGCAAAAAAACAAAAAACTCTGCCATGTTTGTCTGTTCAACTGAGGGCATCATCTTTCCATTTCATTCAACTGTGGAATCAACTTAGAATCAATTATACCATAAACAGCCATATTGTTCCAGGATTGTTTTTTAATATCAATGGCAGATTATTGCAAATAATAGTGGAACTGACATAACTACATCCAGCAGGAAACACTAGGTAAAAAAAACAATCTCTCTTACTTTTCTGAAAAGCAGTGCCCTCTTTCTGAACCTTTTCGAAATGACACGTCTGTCAACACTTGAAATGAATGTGGTCATCTGTCCATGACACAGATTGCTGTGCCATAAATGACAGTCATCAGTTGTCCTAGACATGAGCTTTGAAGTGGGCTCACAGCGCACTCTTTTCCACCCAGTTCTCATGGCTTTCCCTTTAAATAGAGCATGACATAAGACCCTGCACAGGTCCACTGGCCAGAGCCGAAAACAAATGTGTCCAAACAATGCCACATCTGGAGCGAAACGCAGAGCGAGAGGGAAGAGCAGGAATGCAGCGGAAAAGGGGATGAAAAAGAGAAAGCAGCCAGCTGTTTAGGACGCGGGCCAAGGCGTCTGGGGATGTGCCTGAGCTCTAATTTACTGGTGATTCCCCTTGCAGCCCTCCCCCAGAGACTTGACGTCACTACAGCATATACAAGCGTCAGAGAGAGACAGATAACCAACTGCCTATTATAGCGTAGTGCAGTCTTGTCTGGTTTTGTGTATTGCAATCTCAGTACCTCCTATAGTCCACTAGAGTCCACCAATACTGACTAATACAAAACGACTGCTATAGAAAATCACCAATCACTGAGTTACTTGGTGGTAAACCTGGATTTAGGCTGCCTGCAAAGAGTTTAAGTCAACTTTGACTTATTCTCTAGCTTCCAGAAAAATTCAAAAGAACTTTTGAAAAGATAAAAGCCTGTTCTTGTTTTTTTTGGCTTTTTCTTTTGTCTTTTCTCTACAGATAGAGGAGGAGGTCCTCAGAAGGCCTTCTCAGGCAGCCTGTTCTTGTTGTCACTGTCAGAAGCAATCAGAGCTGCTGGGTCTGCGTTCACACAGCAGAAGGAGCAGAGGAGCAAGGCAAATATTCAGGCCAATTTTCTGCCTGTTGGATAAAGTGTCTAATAAACACATGAAGGCTGATCCAGCAGACTGATTTGTCAGTAGACACATATACCCCTTACACTCTCACATAGACAGATCCTTGGACTCATAGTCAAGAATGTATAAAACACACGCAAATGCACAAGCAAATATACACACATGCGCACATTTACACTCACACACACACACCAGGCTGCACTGATGAGTACTGTATTGCGAGGATTTGTGGGGGAGTCAGGGGGCCCTTCAGATGGAAGGTGTGACCTGACAAACAGAGACATACAGTAGGATGGAAAATATGCTGAATGCGTCCTGTTTGAAGAGGAGGACAACGATGAGGAGGAAGAGGAGGAGAGAGAGGAGGTGGAGAAGTGGAGTTGAAATGATGGAACCTGAGGGACTCTCCCCTCCCATACGTCATGTGTTTTACATCAGCACTGTGCCGAGTCTGCTCAGCTTCAGAAGCTTCAGCCTCCAAATCCTATTTACTACACATCGCCCACAGGCCCTCACAACACACAGTGCCAAATGCCCCTTGTCAAGAACTTTCTGTTTATGTATATGCGTAGATGTGTGTGTGTGTGCGTGTGTGAGTGTGCGTGTCTGTTTGCGTCTCTGTACGACCCCACTTGGTGAGCGCGCCCAGTTTTGTGCTTGGATTATGAAATTTGTACATTTCTCTGAGTCTGGATAAGCGAAGCAGAGTGTTGCTGAGGGACAATCTTGTGTACCAAACACAAGCTGGTTCAAATGGTAACTGGAGCGAAACGCCACAGTGACTCACAGAAGATATCATATCGTTTTACCAATATGATGCATTTTCACGGTTTTTAGGAACACACTGTTCACTGAAAAAGAGAAAAAAAACATGTCTTTCTCTTCTATCAGTGACCATATATTATTCAAATTGATAGAAGTACCTCATCCAAACTTGACCGACTTTAATCCTTTTTACTCATCGACCCATCAATCCATTATTTAATACCACAATGTAACGTTTGTGTCCAGTCCAGCAATGTAACCCTGGCATAAGCTGGTCATGAAGAGTAAATTAAACCACTGACACAAGTATTTTCTTCTCAAGTCAGGGTCATTGTTCAGCTCTCTCACTATTGGGAGTATAATGAAAGTCAGCTCAAGCCTGTCAATAGTGGGGCTGAGAGGTCACAAGTCATGACCCTATCACTCAGCCTGGGAATTAAGGGATGAATAACCTCTGCCATGTTATGTAACCTTAGTAACTGGGCTGAATAGTGCCTACCGAGCTGATGAAACAAAATAAACCGACCCCACAGCCGTGATCATGCCCCTTTAGACATAGTACCAGATTAAGTAATTAGACTGAGTAGTCTCATGGTCACAGTATCTGGTCAGTGGATTATGATGAATATCCTTTATTCGGGGTGCGACGAAACTGCCCACATATATTAATCATAGAAAGAGAAGTTAAGTCATTCTCCTTGTAATGTTAGATCACATTTCCTAAGGTTAGCTGTCTTCTCACGCTGCAGTCTCGCCACACACTCTCTGGGGTTAAAGTGATGTCATCCTGCCTGCACGCATTCTCATCGCAGGATCCATGTTGATATTTCTCAGAAAGAATTACTTTAAATCAGACTTAATTGTTGCAAGTGTTGATCTTTCCATAGCTCTTTCACCCCCATGTGTATGTGTGTGTGTGTTGGGTTTGGGGTAGGGGTGAGGGGGGGTGCTGTCAAGGAGTCTTATGTTACATTAACTGGCAGTGGGAGAGACAGGAGGTGGTAGCGGGGTCAGGGGTCGCGGTGCCCCGACAAACAAATGAGCCACCTATTGAGGAAGTCAACAAGAGATGCTTTCCTCTGCAGCCCCACAAGCCCTAGCAACAGCAGCTACTGGCAAACATGTGTGTGACAAATGTGCCATCTGAACCATTGACAGGGTCTCAATCATCACCATATGGGGGTTGCCACACAAACAAGACACACAAACACAACGGGGAGAGTGGGAAGGGAGAGAGACCGCAGGGGGCAAAGAGAGAGACAGAGGTGAGGGAGAGGGGGATTTTTCCACATGTATCCAGTAAGAAAGGAAAGCAGATGCAGCAGACTCAGTGAAAAGATAATAGTAGAAGTTTATATTGTCCTGGGAAGTGCAGTAACGAGGAATGAACTGCCCTAAAGCCTCACTGGTGGGCTGATTACTATACAGACACTCTCACTGCTGTGCGTACTGCTGCTGTAAAGTAGGGTTAACTGTTGTGATGGCTCCCTATTGAGAACACTGCAGCAGAGATGCTGCTGTTGGGTGGACTGCAGTGGAGTCAAGGTTTTACTGTTGGTTTTACTGCTGCCCTTTGGGGCTTAATGACCAGCCACAGGTCCCATGATGCTCTACTTCTGCCATTCCATCCTACTAAAATCCCCTTTTATATACACTGCCTTGACTGACACGACACACTAAGCCAAACTAGAAATATGCACACAGCTCTGCGTTATTTTTCTTACTGGGTTCCATGACTTTAGGAGAAGTATTTTCCTAAATTTCTCCATGTCTCCTGCTGATTTCTTTCTTCCATTCCCTGGATAGCAGACACTGTCTAGTTCCCACGATGCATTCTATCAGTCCTTTTGAGTTATACACTTTCGTTTTCTCTATCTCATCTCCTACTTTTATTTTGTCTTAGCCTTCTGTCTGTCCTCCATCTCAGACTCTTTTTCTCCTTTTCTTTCTTTTTCTCTCTCCCCCTCGCCAGCTCTGGAAAGTACATTCGCACAGTTCAACAGTGACACAAGGACCGTCTCCTCCATGGCAGACCGTGCTTGTGTTTTTTCAATTAAGCCAGGCTCCTGTACACTATTCATTTGGGAAACCATAATTCTCATGGCCCAGCAGAAACTAATGGAAAGTCGCTTAGGATTTTTCCGGGAGAAGTATCGGAAAGACCCGTTCCCCAGAAGCGTGTCGGAGCAGTGCGGATAGAGAATAACAGCAGTGGCATATATACTGTATATGAGAATAGGGGAGGTGTTGATAGGAGGTGAAGGCCTCACCACGGGGTGTCAGGGTGCAAGAACTCAGAGAGAGAATGGAAGAAGGAAAGAGGTGAGTGAAAGAATACAGATGGACGGATTTCCCTGGGAATGTGGATGAAAGTGAGTGCGTTGCAGGCCGGATCTGAATTGCCCGGCGGGGAGGAGGTCAGATCCACTGAAATCACATCAAAGCTAATGTCACTGGGCTGCAGATGAGCATAGGCTGTCTCCTGTCCTCCTTGTATTTACAGAGATGAGCGCCAATAGCCCCTTGCATCACCCTGCCTTAAACAGCAATCAACAGTGCAAATAAACACCCACACACACTCACATGCAGACATATGTGCACCCGCGCACACACACACACACACACACACACACACATACACACAAATACACACATTACCACATATGCACAGAGCACAGAGTCCCACAGCCTAGCAAAATATAGAACAGCTCAGTTTAATTTATAGCATAGTATGATATGCTTTACTAATCCAGTGCTAGTGTATATTCATACGCTAGCTATATACATACACTAGTGTATATACATACGCTAGCACTGGTTCAGGCCAGCGCACTATAACACTTCATAAAGGTCAGCAGAGTGACATTAAACTGAAGACACAGCTAACCTGATAGCACTACCAAAGTTGAGTTTAGTCTCATCTTCCTCTGCCCAGACCAGCTCAGCCCCTCTGACACCCTTCCTGGCCTGACCAGTAGGAGACATTCATCAGCCTTAGTATAAACCTTTCAATGAGCACTGACTTAGTTTGCAGTCACATATAAACAGTGTAGAAAATGTGCAAATACACACACACACACGCACACACAAATGCATGTGTGCGCGCCCACACACACACACACACATACACACGAGTGTGTGTATAAAGTGGGAGGGACCAAAAGCGGACTGCCCCCATACCCCCCCCACCCCCCACCCCCCCACCCCCACCCCCCCGCCACAACAATCAACAGAGACAGACAGACAGCAAAGGAGATCACTGAGAGAGAGAGACAGGCAGCAGCAACACACAGGGAGACAGTCTTAGGTCTTACCTCAAGAGCAACGCGGTGGAGCCGACATAAGGGAAAGCCTCATGACTGTAGCGGTCTCTCTGTCTGTGTCTCTGTCTCTCTCTCAGCTGTGTGAGAGGGGCGCTCAGACGCAGGGGCAGCGCAGCGCACAGTGGGGCGGCGCTCAGCACACTTTACAGGCAGAGAAAGCAGCGGAGCCGTGCAGCCCCCGGGCCCGTCCACTCAGTCTCTGCCTTCTGAGGATGAAAAGAGAAGTCTTCATTACCAGCTGCAGACCACGCCTCCACCCCTCCAGTCTCCCCCTCCCTAGCCCTCTCTCTCCCTCCCTTCCTCCTTCCCTACCTCCCCGCTTCCCTTCCACACTCCCAGCCAGTAGCACGCTCCAGGGCCTGTCCCAGCCAAGAGAGGGGGAGCAGACTGCCAAAGAAAACCTCCCATCCCACCGCCTGCCAGCGCTGTGCAGTGCACAGAGAGAGAGGAAGAGAGAGAGAGAGAGAGAGAGAGAGAGAGAGAGGGAGAAGGAGAGGGAGAGGGAGAGAGAGTGAGAGATGAGGGCGAAGGAGAGAGAGAGAGAGAGAGAGAGATGCTTATAGCATATGGCTTGAATACACAAAGTGTTATTTGTTTGTTTTAAAATTTTACATTTTGTATTCTGCTTCGGAAATATTGTTTCGATTTTAACAGTAATGCCAATAAAGCACTTGAAATCGCAGTGGGGGTGGGGGGCAAAATGAGTATGGAGTAAATAAAATAAAGAGGAAAAATATAAGGGAGAGAATGAAATTTGACCAAAGTGTGGGTGAAGGCGGGGGAAGAGAGCGAGGCAGGAGAGATTCACATGAGAGTGGGGGGGGGGGGAGGAAGACAGATATAGAGACAGAGAGAGAAAGATACAGACAGACAGGCAGGCAGACAGAAAGAAAAACAGAGAGGCGCACACAGAGAGAGACATAGGGAAAGGAGGGTGATAGATTTGACAGTTTTAGAGAGAAAAGTGAAGAAGAAGAAACGTTTTTAAACAGGGAGTGTTGGAAGTTCTAATTAGGACTTACTGTTGGAAAGATCACATCAAAAGATGGTCGCTCAAGAAGAGGCATGAGTGTGTGTTGGCTTTTGGGGGTGGGGGGTGGGGACAATGAGTCTGTCTGTGTGTGCGAGTGTTTTTATAAGCCTGTCTGCAAGTGTCACCAACTGTTCACAAACTGCCATAGTCAACAACCAAAGTAGGGATGACAGTTTTTGTCCACCGACTCGCTCTGCCTTTCCCTTCCTTCTCATCCTCTGCCTTTTCTTCCTATGCCAAAGTGAACTCTCTCCCCATCAGACGGGAAAATAGGCCTAAAAGCACTAGCTGTTTACTGTCTGTAATTATGAGGGGCTGGGTACACTCGGCTCAGGCAGCCCTGCGCCCTGCCCCCAGTGCCACCACACACAAGCCTAACTATGCCAAGACTGCCAGCTAAAACCAGGCCATGACACAGAAAAAGAGCTGTGAAGTAAAAGAGAAGAAAAAGTAAGACATTGGGAATTTAACTTTTAGGCCTACTTGTAATCAAGAAAAATGCACTGACAAGGGGAATTCACTCGACTTCACGCAAAAACAGAAACAGTCTATTCTAAATAACCTATTGGCATATATTTTGAATTAAAAGGTGAAGTATGAAGGTTAAAAGGTTGCTCCTTGACCTGAAACAGCAACGATTCAACTTCAATTCAACTTCTCCCATAAACTCAGTGGTGATTTCCCAACAACCTGAGGGAGCTCATCTGCTGCTGTCTGTTGATTTTAAGCTGGTAAAAGCAGTAGGTCATGCTCCAGTTCATCGTATGACAGTCAGGCCTTGATCCTGCTGGAAATTAGAAAGAGGCACCACCACAACACGTCACTACATCCGCCACTCCCGCATATGGTGTCCCGATTGAAGCACTTTCACAGAAAAAGACTGCAATGACTTTAAATAAAGTCATATAAGTCTAACATAGTAGTTCCTTGATTGCCTAACAGGAATGAAAATAGCAGGAAACTTGGAAAATTGGAGGAAAACTTTTAAACAATTCCTAAAAAAAATGAAAAATCACCATCGCACAAGAAAAGGGGATGAAGACAACACCTTTTTCATCTGGAGAGAGACAAAAGAGTTGGAATGATGCAATAAAAAATGGGTAAATTTTTGTGAACAGAAGAAGGGATTATGTAGATCTCTGGGGATCTTCCACACAAACATTAACACCTACACAGACTCTCTCTGTGACATAATGGTGTCAAATTTACACAGGTCCTCAAAACAGCATTTAAGGTTATTGGCTGCCTCCATCGTAGGTTGTGAAAGCCCAGGCCTAGGGTTGGGGGTTTGAGATACTTGTGTTGGGGGGGTTGGTAAAAGGCGGACAGAGAGGTGGAGACAAGCTCATTTCTGTGCACTTTATTGCTAAGAAACACTAATCCTCCAAACCCAGAAACACACACAGCCCTTCTGTGGTGTTTTATGTCTTTAATCTGGGGCTTTAGTGACAGATAAAAGACTAATCCAGCATCTAAAAGCCACTGTTTGTTTACTGTCTGCTATGTAATCAAATATCGGCATTGTAATAAGGATAGTAAATACATAAAAACAGCAGAAAGTGGCCAGATAATAAGGTAAATGTGAGCAATAATGAGAGGCTGTCAGTCACAGCCTTGGGGAAAAGCTCCATGGTTGGGCTCCAGCATCTAAAACTGGGATTTGGGATTGAGGTGGAATTTACTAAGGGGACTCGATTTTCTCTCCAGCCACTAGGGGCTGAGTTGAGCTGTAGTGTACATGCAGTTCATTTAAAAGCAAAGTTTGGAAATTGCCCTTTTACACAACGACTTTCTCATCCCCCTCCCTGCCTCTCTTTTTGGGAGGATGAACCATGCACCTCTCCATTTCATAACTGAGGTTACCTAGTGATCTCTTACAGTTTGTATTTGCTTACTTTTAGTGTTAGGAGATCTTGACAGGAGCAATTCATCCCACCTCTATTATAAGCATCTGTTTCATCCAGTGCAGCACACTTACTGTACAACCGCTCGTTAAGAAGAGAAAAATAACAGATATAAACCTGTCATTTCTTGTTGAATTATTTCTGTTACTGTGAATTGGATTCAGTCCAAAGACCCCACATAAGCACAGTGTACATCTATACTGATACTGCCATAGTCTGCTCTGTGTAAAGTCTAGTTATTATAAACAATACATGGGGAGGGAGGAGAGCCCTTCAGGCCTGAAAAAGAAGAATCTTTTCTCCTCTGGCTGCACACTGTGGCATATCAGCACACTTCAAACGCCTCCCTGATTGCATGTGAAAACAACAGTAATGACATACTGATTAAAAGGACAACATTAAATATCAGATTTAGGGGATCTATGAATGACTATCTAAACACCCCTGGCTTAAAAATGCCCTTTACACAGAGCAGGCTGGAGAAAGAACAACACCATCATCTCATAGGAACTTAAGGGTACAGCACAGCCAAAAACAGACAGCCTCTGTGATTGGATTTCAAAGGCCACAGTGAAAGGTCTAGCTCTGTCAGGCACCAAACACATTTGGCCAAACACCAGGCTGGGATAGGCCTAAGGGAGTATTATATTATAATGCAGAATGATACTTCCATAACCCTAATAACTGCAATAATAGTTTGGGGTGAGATCACGTATGCATGCTTAAGTAAACTGACCTTGATGACTAGCACAAGAGTATACAAAAGGGTTTGGAGTTTATGCAGTACAACAGAGGCAGCTTGCCTTTGGATGCTGGTTGGAATCAGATTAGACTCCAGGAATGAATCTAAGGTTGTTGTGAAATTGAAATTTCACTCTTAATGACCTGAATTGGAAGCAGAGTTGAGACAGATGGAAAGAGAGGGGACTTTCTGCATTCTTAACACAGAAAACCTTTGTGAGATGTATCAAAGTGAGTGAGCATAAGTACTGTAAGACTCCTCGACATTTCCAGGATGAATATGGAGATTGTTTCAATCCAGCCTCCAGGCCTGTTCATATAAGGACACCAGTGGCTTATATTATACTAGTCTAAATAAGCGCATTTAGTTCCTACAGGAGATTAAAGAAAAGCAGTTTCATATTCTACCTTTAAAAACATATCCTCATTCTCCCAACAGGCTAAGGTGTCTAAATGGTCTCTCTCTCTCTGTGGCAGAAAAATTCATATAAAACACCAATGCTAAACATATAAAGTGTTTTAATGGCCTTAGAGTATTCTAACCTACCTCCAGGGGGAAACCCCTGGGTCAAACTACTAATTAAACTGTGACCTTTCAGAGGCAATGGGCAGGTAGACATTCATTGACCTGCTGTACAGTTATTGCTTGACACATTTCCATAATGCTAAATATATCCATGGGAAAGCTTACTGAGCTTCAAGCTGCTCCCAGATTCTATACAGTAGCTTCTCTTTATTTCTGGGAGAAAAAAAAAAAAAACACCTAAAAATCTATTTTGGCCTCAAGAGAAAGAATGATGACTCAGTGTTGCCATGGCAGAGTGACAGTAGAGTAACGTGTTCTATTCGGGTTGTGTACTATTACAGTAGATGCATTCTGAAGCACACACAGTCATTAATGTGTGGTAACCAGGATTGCTCCTTCAACAAGACTTGACAGTGAAGTGCCTGGGCCGCCAAAGGAACGATCAAGCCTCGGGTCTGTATATTGTATCATAATTGCTGCAGTCTAACAGGCACGCACGTTTTTAGCATGGGAACAGGGCCTCTAAAATAAGGGTATTGTTTTTCTTCCAACTGGTAAAATGATATGTGAGTGGGCGGAGGGACCAGGTCATCCCAGGTCGTGTTACTGACACGCCCAGGGCCCCAATGAAAGGCCTCCCCATCACCACTACCACCACCGCTGCTGTAACTCTCAATTAAGGGCACTGAGGTTGACTATATGTGGTGACTACATTGCATGACTCACTGACTGCTACACACCTGAGATGTCCAATAAAAACAGTTATATAAGAATATACAGTAGGAATATCAGTATTTTACAAACACACGGACTACGTCTGTGTGTGTGTGTTATGTGTGTGTTTGCTCAACCTTGTGTGTGTGTGTACAGCTGTAGCCCTCAGACAAAAAAGGCCCCAGTAAAATGAAGCTGTGGAGTTTAACCCAGACATCCTGACAGGTGATGGTGGCTAACCAGAGGGCCTCACACCTCCGCTCCCTCCCTCTATCTCTGGAGCTTTAGGGCTCCGGAGCTGCTGGGCTCAGTGGCCAGTCTCTGCTCTGGGAATTTCACACCTAAGATGGCCATGACCAGCGACGGGCAGAGCCCATCACACCCTGGTGCGCCATTTCTGACCCAGCGGGCCGGCGGCCACGAACAGATGCTCTCCCCTAGGGCAAACACGGGGCACCCCGGCCACTGTGGACTTAGCAGCTTGGCGATGTGTACTCGCCCCGCCATGCAGAGCGAGAGTGATGATGTTCCCAGGGAGACAAGGTCTGGGGGTTTAGGCAGGGGGGAGGTGGGGTTAGAGGTGAAAAAGGAAGAGTAATTGAGAGAGGGGAAAAGGCTCACCCTAGGTCCCTCAGTTTTTGGAGGAGCAAAGATACACTCAGTCTTTAGCTGAAAAACTGTGTCCCAGGCTTTGCTTTTGCGTCAGCTGTAATATAGTCTTCATTTAGTCAGCAATGGAGAAATAAGGTGTTTCACACAAAGCTTCCTATTTATGGAACTGCACCATAACCTAAGACACTGGAAAAATCCAGCCCATGTGCTAATCATGTTCACACAGTGAAAACAAGTTAATCACTATGCTGTGTCTTGCTAGACTGGTGGCTCAGACTAAAGCACAGCTAATTGATGGGTTACTGACTCACTGACTCAAAATGTCACTTATGTCTAGAACACAATGATAATGTGATCAGTTAAACATAAAGACATGTGCCAGTGTTTCCTCTTTGGCTTCCCTCTTCCGCTGTCTTCATTCTTCAGTCGATTAGAGCATATAGACTGAGATAGAAAGAGGCAGATAGAGCCACCATTGAACTGTACTAGAGCCTGTGACCCACAGCAAAGCAAACAGAGAGATGCCTGGCCCTCATCTGCACAAATAGGCCTTTCAATCCCACCCCCACTTTTGTCCCATCAATAGTTCACTCTCATGGAGACCAAAGCCATCAACTCCAACCTTCCCTCTGCCCCCTCCAAACACACAGAGAGGTGAATGGTGTCTACTGTACCTTCCACCACTCCCCTCTCTGTGGGGTAGAACACATTTTGACAGGCCTGTATTTACGGCTGGCTGGAAGTCACGTTGGAATGAATCATAAAAAAGACCAAAATCATCTTGCTGGATGTTCCTTTATATTGAATGTTGGTCAGCTGTGTGGATCTGCGTGTGTGGCCTGTGTATGTGGTGTGTGTGTGTGTGTGTGTGTATGTGTGTGTAGGGTTCGGGAGTTAAGAGAAGCCCACTAATGAGCAACCCAACAAACTGTCAGCCTGTCTGTCTGTCTGTATGAATATGCTGCATATATTCTATGCAGTCTGTGTTTCTGTCATTCTGCAGTGTGCCTGCTTACATTATAATCAGTTACTGATTATAATGTAAATTATAATGTAAATGCTGCAGACCTTTTGCAATATTACACTTGGAGGAACCCAGTTTGAGCCTTTAAAAATATCAAATAAAGGCTGAGTCACAGTGAAGGCCTGTGAGCCATCGTATTGAGCATAGTGACGAATGTGTTTCTGTTTAATGTAATTTATAAATTCTTCTGAAGCGGTTGTAGCTGTCTGTTGACTCATCCCTTTATCTGTCTTCATCGGGTGTTGGGAAAAATCTAGGCCACAGACAAGATAACTTAGAAAGATAACACAATTCACAAGGCCCTCAAGATAAACATCTGATGTATTATAGTATTGCATACATTCCACACATTGTCTCTCATCTCACCCCCACACACATATAACATATAAATACATATTTAAACCAAGCACACATGAGGATAAAAGACCAACAACTCACTCTGGACACGAGAATAAAACAAAGACAGACTGAAGACTACTGAAGTGTTGCATTCTCTCTCTAATCCTGACACTTGCTGCTGTTCTCTCTGTCTCAATCTCGCTCTCCTTCAGTGTCACACATGCACACACGCTGCATGCAGCACCCCATGAGTCCTTAAGAGTGCAGTGTCTCAGTGGGTGTGTGGTAACAATGGGAGCCGGGGTAAGCTAAGGCAGCCTCTCTGGTCCTTCTCCACATAAACCTTTAATATGAGGCCTCCTCAGCAGCCGTCGGCCATCTAAAGGCACTGTACCCTGTAATTGACCTTAAAAATACTTTCCGTGGAGGTCGGCAGCCATGTCATTGGCCTTCGGCCCAAGCAGCGGCCGCATCGCCCCAGCCCAGAGGAGCCTGGGAAGGCCTCACAGGGTATATTTAGTGGCCCTATCCTTTGACTGGAGCGAGAGATGCAGATAATGCCAGTCTGTGTATAAAACCACTCCGCCGCCCTCAAGTGGGCCTCTCACAGGCACATTTCCCTCTCCCACGGGGAAATGAGTGCAGGGTCAGAGGTCGGCCACATGCGAGCTGGGTGCATGTGCGAACAGGGGACAGGGCGACCGAATCCACCTCTCCTACATGAAGGAGGGGCGCGTCAACTTTTACCTTAACATTGGCCCTGCAAGGCACCCATACCTTACATTCCAGCTGGATTCTGTTCAGTCAGGGGGCATCTGCAAGATAATTTATGTTTTTTTTCATGAAAGATCATCGTTTGAGATATATCATAGCCTTTTTCTGTCTAATAAATTTTTTAAAGGTGAAAACTGGAGTTGATGAAAGAACAAAAAGACACCCCCCTCTGCTGACTCCCTCTGAGCGCCCAGCACAATGAAAGACAGCGTCTGTGCAACACTAGCATCTCTGGAGGCAAGCATTGCTACACATCTTCCCAAGGACAGTACAGTGACAACATTAATTTCAATCTCAATGAACTTCAGCGACACAACAAAGCTTTTCATTTGATTTGAGTTTTTTTTTTTTTAACTGATTTTGAACTGATTTTTGATTTAAGTTTTATGAGCTCTTTTCAGTTATAAATCACTCCAGTAAAAACCGAGGTGTCCTCAGTAGAGACAGGTAGAATTATGAGCAGTCAGAGCAAAACGTACTATACTTGTTTAATTTGGTGCCACTGGCCATTCATATTATGTAATAGTCATATATCTACATCTAGTCTGTCTGAGGCCCCTGCATCTTACTATACAGAATAGTAAAATTTTTGACTGTCAGTTCTGCTCAGTTATGGGTGATAGAGAGCAGATGGGCCAGTGTTTACTTGTAGCGTGTGCTATCACACCTTTAAATTCCTCTGAGCAGCAGTGTGAGAGGTTGCAGTCACTTGTGCCTGCCTCTGCTCCTTACCAGTGGAAACCACAAGCCTTGGCAAGCTTTAGTCCCACCATAAGCCAGCTCCACTCCACTAACTATAGATTTCATGGACTCCAGCAACGCGTGCTTGGATCACACACAACAACCATACACCAGTTTGAATGTGTCCTCAAACCAACCAGAGAAGTGTTCAAATACTTGCATAAACTAAAAAGATATTCTTACAATATTGTATAATAATAGATCAGCTCTTATTATCATCACGTCTGTGTACAGCTAGCTTTTTTTGTATCCTTACAGTACACATGCACAAAGCCACAGAGATAGCAGGAAATAGGACAAAGGAAGAGAGAGAGAGAGAGAGAGAGAGAGAGAGAGAGAGAGAGAGAGAGAGAGAGAGAGAGAGAGAGTCTCGAACCTTCTGGATTCTCTCCCAGAGTCGCTGCCCCTGAGTATGAAAGCCAAGCCCAACAATAACAAAGAGACACTTTTGATCCACTGTATAAAAGGGCAGCTATAGAGCTTGACAGACCAGGGGTTCATGTGCTCGCCGTGGTCACGGTGACAGATCTGCCGACCGTTCCTTGCCCATCTGGGCTGCCGGTGGCGCTCTGCCTGCTCTCAGAGGACAGCGAGTTCAGACCCGTAATTTAGTTCAGATGAGGTAAAGCAATATTTCCAGATTAATACGAGCCATATTCCTCTAGAACTGTCCTTTCTTTCTTCTTCTCCTTCCTGCACTTTTTTTTTATCATCTTACATGTCCAAAAACTTCTCCTGGCTGAGGATGAAAGGAAGGAAGAGAAGAGAGAAAGAGAGGGAGACATAAAGAGGGAGAGATGGACAAGTTTTATGCTCTGTGAGGCAGGGTTAGTGAGCAGCACTATCACACTGGTGTTAAAATTTCTTTCATCACCTTTCTGTTTATCATCTGAAAATGATCTTAATGATCCAACTGCATTTTACACCTTGTGTTCCTTGGCTTTTTCCCCTTGCTGGTTTGTGTTATGTGCATTCTGGATAGCTTTATCTCTTGTTTACCCATTCTTCGTTTTTAGGTCACAAACTGATGTTAAATAAGCCCTTCAGTAGCGCTCTGTTGCTACATGTAGGCAAAAACTCTGAATCTCAAAATACCTGGCGTTGATTCAACCAGCTGCATACATGTTAGTTGATGCTTCCTCCACATCGAACCTAAAGACCTTTCATTTTTGAACCAATTTCAAAATAACAGCCATGATCACAAATGTGTCTGGGGTTCTCGGGAACTTAATGTAAGCTGCATCACATGAGAATGAGAATGCTACAGCTGTGATCAGTCTAGCTTGGCAACAGTATCAGTAGTGGGGATTCAGGAAGTCACAGCTGTCCCTGTCCTGCAGCTGCTGACTGAGCATGTGACTGGCTGCAGAATCAGCCCATCCTGATGATACACAGCTCTATAAATCTCTACAGCATTCAGGGAACAGCATCAAGCTACAGTATATCTGATCTGTCCTGTTCCAATAAATTGATTTGAGTTAACAGGAAGAAGCTAAACCAGGGGTTAACAGGCAACTGGGCGATTGGCTGGCTTTACTGTTGGAGCGAAGCCAGCTGGACCAATTGTACCCTTGCATGCCGGGGCTTTCATCAGCTGGCCATTTTGTTCATATGGTGCTTGGAAAATTGGAGATTAATCGGCTGTCTCCTAATGGTTACTGGAACAATCCTGAGACCCATAGTCCCTCTGCAGTGTCCCCCATAGTCTTCCATTATATTAGGAAGGACGTTGCTTCCATCACTTCATGAGCAGTGGATAAGGCAAGCAGCCACTTTGGCTCTGTTAGCTTCATAGGGGAAGCATGCTGATGAAGGACTGATGATGGACATACAGCAATGGTACCCTGCAGGGCTGTGATTATTTTATGGTTTTCTGATCCTGAGGTAACTGGAGAGTGTCACTGTGTTCCTGGCTCCTGGCAAAAAAAAAATCAACAACCCATTTCTGCTGATCTTTGATAGATGAATAATGAAACACAAGTTTAATGCCTGCTTCTGACTGTACATAGCTTCTCTGTTTCTGATGTTTTTTCTGGAACGTTCTTCCCAATCCGCCTGCCAAACTGCATGACTGTGATGTCACGACTGGGCTCTCTCATTGGCTGGGCTCTGTTCACCCGCAGAGCTCGAACGGTACACAAGCCCCAATTGGACAGCGGGTTTGAAAGAGAACGTGAAATTAGTGGTGACTCATCTCTGGCCACCATGTTATTATATCATTTCTTCACCAGCATGATTTCAATCGATCTAAAGTTCCATGAAATCAGACCAAAAGCCAAAAATATGTGCATCTGCATCTGAAAGATGGAAAAGATGATTTTCAATGACCGCATTTCTTTCACATTCTATAGATCTAAGACATTTTTAAGTGGGCACACCATGACCATGGAGACAAGCCTCACACGTGAAAGATATTTCACAGAGTTAAATGCCTCTTTACATTACAACAAAAAGTCGATAAAACTTCTGTCCGTCAAAGGCATTATTTCCACAAACCTGTAACGTGTAATTTGTGGTGTCATCAAAACCTAGACGCATGACATGGAAATTTCATAGTTACAAAGAAGCCTTGACACAGTACAAAAAAATGTGGAAAACTGCTGCTTTTACAACACCATTTGGCAAAGTTTACGGAGGGGAAGGAAAGGGGATTTCTTTGAATTTTGAACCCTAAGAGAGGAGGTGAAGTTCACAGGTCACACTCTACTCATCTGGCTCATGACTTTCACCTTTTATCAGTCACATAAAAACTTTGGGCATCACTATGGCAACGCCCTGTCACCATTATTGAAAAAATAATGACTAAATCACAAAAAAATTGTGGAGAAGAGGAGAAGAGAAGAGAAGAGAAGAGAAGAGAAGAGAAGAGAAGAGAAGAGAAGAGAAGAGAAGAGAAGAGAAGAGAAGAGAAGAGAAGAGAAGAGAAGAGAAGAGAAGAGAAAATAACTTCCTATTGAATGTTTTGACAACTGTGACACCATCTTCCTAGTACTAAGGACTAACATAGAAATCTATTACTTTCTTGTACAACCATCAATGATTTTTGTGCTATCCAATAAGATTGTACAAGTGCAATAAACTACTGTAGAATAAACTAAAATATTCAGCTTGAAGTAGAATTCTTGTTTATATGCAAAAACCCCAACAGTGGAAAGCAGAAAGATTACTACCACTGTGAGATTGCTTTCCCTATTCTGGCAGAAAAAAGTCGGTGATCTAACTTCTACTACTTCACCTGTGGGTAAAATACCAAAATACTGAAGAGAAGTTGGGTGTTTTTTAATTCATCCCAAACATACGCATACACATCCTCTTGCACACGCACACACACACACTGCACACCTGTATGTATTATGCAGATGCTGTGACTGTTCATATATCTAGCACATTACATGAACAGCAGAGGGGCGAGGGTGTGAGAGCTGACAGTGTCATGGAAGCTGTCACTGTGAAGACATGAGAAGAAACACACCAGCATTATAATAACACTGTCAAAACTCAGGGCTGGTGGGAAGATGTCCACAGAACCGACTTTGCCAGGCTCCAGCCCATCTGTACACCACAGGAAAACCCAACTCATCCACACATTCCCCTGCTTGGGCTTGACTTTGACCCTGGCGACCTGTAACTGTGTGTGTGTGTATGTGTGTGTGTGTTTATACCTTGCACATGCACACGTCCATTGGTGGGCCAAGGGACCACACCAGAAGAACAGAAGAGCTTTGCCTTTATAAACAATTTTTAAATCAACCATTGCCTAGCTACAGTAGTTAAAAACTATATTTCATGGATCTACTGTGTGACACTAGCACAATTAAAACATTCTGCAATTGCTACATCGAGTCTTACTTAAGTCTCTAGACCCTAGAAAGTTGTTAATTTACTGCCATCCATCGATATCACAATCCCCACTGGAGAACTGGTTTCCAATTCTCATACTTAGAGCAGCCTTGGTCTGTTTTTTTGGTCTGTCAAAGATCTCTTGGTTTACATTATGTCACTTAACATGCAACGTGCTTCATTTCAACTCCTCTTGCTACACGTGCTGAATGTATAGCCTCTCTCCGTATGAGCTAAGAGTTGCACATTTCTGCGGAGGTAGCTACCCAGTGCGCGTTTAGCCTGGTGGAATGCAGCCTTGCATTGCTTAGCACGGCTGAGATTTATGTGACTGCTGTGGGGCGTGCATGTGGCTAACAGATGGTGGCATCCTGCTCCTCTCTCCTCCCTCGACACACCACTGCTTATTCACCCCCCCTATCCCCATCCCTGTCTATTCCTCTTCTCCTCCACTGTATCAACCAATATTATTTCTCTGGCACTTCAATCCTTCAAATGTGACTCCAAGCCTCCCACGGTCAGTGGCTATACTTATCAACAGCACACACCCGCAATCCCTCACTGGGCTTTCAACACCAGTCTCATCCTCACTACACCCACTCTCACCACCCTCCACAGTATCCATTCAACACTTTACTACACACTCATCACTATCTAAGCTGAAAACACAATCCCATCCACACACAGCCTTCAGTGGCCTTAAGGCTGCCCTTCTTCCTTGTCCACACACACACACACACACACACACACACACACACACACACGCACGCACATGAACACACACACACACACACACACACACACACACACACATACACACACAGTGACCACTCCGGTCACACAAACCTGACCTAGACCCTGTCGACTGTCATCCTGTCTCCATGACGTGCTTTTAAATATTCTACCTCTCCCCAGCTGACGCGGACCATGTTTGACATGCACTTAGCAGGACAAATTGTTACCAAGCAGTGACACACAAAAACACTCAGGCTGTGGAGACACTTTCCATCTGCTTTGCTCTCTTCTAAACTCTCACCTCAGGCTGAATGGTCTCAAAGAACACACCCAGAATTTGGCCGAAAGTGTGCCTGCTGATTCTGATTTAGCGTCTCTCTTGTCACATCAGACACGGTGGGCCAACACAGCCCAGCAATCCAGCACATATGCATAATATCATGTGTACAGAACACATGAAACTGCTCCAACACATGCTCCCCTACAAGTGCAATTACAGAGCAGAAAATCTCCCTAAAAACATAATGTGATTTTACATATGAGCAAGCAAACAAACTTATCGGGCAGTATCAATAGTTGAGAGTGTCTCATGATGAAGAGTTAGCGCTAAATGATCTGTACTGCAAAATTATATTCTTTGGCCACTAGGGGAGCACCGAGCCAAACAACTTGCCTGCCAATCAAATAAGCCGTTCAGTGGGAGGCCATAAAATTATATACCAGCTAAAATGGCTGTGTGTGCCACACAGCCATTTACACAACCATAAAATGCTGACATATGGCAGCTCACTGGAGAACATTCACTCAATCTAATACAAAGGCAAAGTGTTGAGTGTTCCTACCCACACACCTTCGTGTGCTGGCATATGGATCATTGTGTTCACATGCAGACACAAAGAAACACACAGATGCACTCAAACAAACACACAGCCATTGCCTACAGATGCAAGTGTTCCACTCTGTTAATCTAATCCCACTCTCAGAGTCTGGGAATGTACAGCTGTGTGGTTTTGTGACACACTGGGCACCCTGCCATGGGGAGTCACCTCGAGGTGCACTGTGTGTGTGTGTGTGTGTGTGTGTGTGAGTTCATCTAGTCCAGGAGACCACAGAACCATACTGCTACCGCAAGGAGTTAAGGATTTTTACTACTTGCATGCACACACAGATACACAGACACACAGACGCACCCATCTAACCACACATCCACACGTGCACACACCCACACATGTACTCACACACTCACACACAAAACAAAGTGAAGGAACATTGAGTTACATTATTAGCCGAAGATGATAAAGTCAGCATACCGCTGTGTGTCCGGAGCACAAGTATCAGACAGGGCTCATGTGATGAATGGCTGGATTTCGACTGTGTTTATATGGACCGTGTCTGTGCTAATGAGGCTCTGAACACCTGCTACTCTTTCTAGGTCTCTCCCTCTCTCTCTCTCTCTCTCTCTCTCTCTCTCTCTCTCGTTCATTCTTAATGAATGACCACACTAGGAGATACTGTGTGTCTCTGTTCCTGTATCTCTCACTAAGAGGAAGATAAGAAAGGCTAGGATGATGGCCAAAAGGTAAGGTTTTTTCCCCCTCTCATCTTTCACTCAGTATCTCTGCTTAGTAAGCACACTCCCCAGTGCTCCTCTGTAATAAATTAACATTGCGACATCACCTCTGGGAAGACTGTGACTGAGTACTGACCGTAAGGACTATAGGGTTATAAGTGTGTGTGTGCGTGTGCGTGTACGTCTATGTCTGTCTGTGAATGTCTAAGTGAGCATGTGTCTGCACTTGCCTGCGTGGGTGTGCTTTTCTCATGGTGTGTGTTAATTCTGGGCTTGTGCCCGCCTGACGTGCTTACTTGCCCTCCCTGCTGGGAGGCCTTATGATCTCAGTGGGATTGCATCTAAATCGGGTGAAGTGGTGGATGCAATCTGGAGCCCAGGCCGTGCCTGTACCTCACACTGTTCTCTCACTCCTTCACTCCACACATTGAACTGGGTAGGGCTTGTATATTTTAACTACCAAAAATAACAAACACACAATTGATATAAGAGGTGGATTGGCTAATGTTAGAGGAGGAAATTGTGGTGCATAAAATGTGCCTTCAAACAGAGCTAAAAGACAAAGCAGCTTATTATCTCCACACCCTTGCCCCTGGCTTTCACCTAAGGCCAAGGAGAAAGTGCTAAGGTGGGTCACAGGTCACATTTGATAATTTGATGCCTGTGGCACATAATCCGAAGAGCCTGCATACTTCAAAATGCCTTACAAAATATTTGCACAACATGTATATAGTTAGCTTACTATATACAATGCTGTATCCATTTGCTCCAAAAAAGATAGAAACAGTGAGGTTCACATAAACAATGTAGTACATGACTATTATGTACACAGTGAACTCACATGGGCATAGAACACATTAGAACATAGACGGAGATTAAGCAACATGTCAGTGGGGCGTTTTGCCTTTCAGTGGACTTACTTGACATTTTAAATCTATCCTAAGCATGTGAAGAAGCCTGCACATAAAAGGAGAGAAAGAAACTGAGTATCCCTTCTACAGTATTACCAGTGATCTTTACTCTAAACCAAAGCACTGGGATGTTAAACAACTCCAAACAAAGATTATTGTGGGAGATTTATGACAAGCTGAGTAGCTCAAGGGAGGAAAACGAAAGAAACGCGCGCGCCAGGTAGAACAATCAACATTCTTCATGCATATTCGTAAACAATCCGCCGATCTGCAAAAATGTTTCAACTGATAAAAATTGAGGTTGGCAACAATTGCAAACAAAATAATAAGGAAATGAAATGTCTTGATATCAATTGCTTCCTGCATGGGTTTAGGCAGCCAGAATCTGGTCACAGCAAATGGGTTCAGGTCTTTTTCTGTAGTTGAACACTGGGGAGAGGAAAAGCTTAATTGGGAGGAAGTGCTGAGCCTGGGCCTATGTGAGACTTTGTGGTGTTTTGTGATAATTCGGCAGCACCCCAGCTTGGTTTGTGGGCTCTGATCCCATATGTTTCTAGTTTCCTGTAATTTACTAGATTGGCACTTTATTCGGTCCATCAGAGCCCGGCTCTGATGTCTGTCAGTGAGGAAAACAGGAACAAACATCCAACGGGTGAGCGTCTTCCCACGCAGGTCCTTTATCACAGCCAAGCATCTCCACCAGAGTTCGAGGCGCCCCAGTGAACACACAGCCTGCCGCCCAGCACCCTGCGCTTTGCTCCCATTGAGCTAAATAGCCCACAGCTGTTTACCCTACTAAAAGCCCTGCTCCACCACATACTCTTATTGGCTGTTATTGTGGGCCAATACTTTTATGCAGTTATACACGCAGGGTGTTAAACCTAAAACATTAGCAGTAAAATATTGCTTGTACAGTAATATTTATTTATTACTGTGTATTACTTGAATTATATTGTAATAGACCAGTACCTACCTGCAGTGTGGCAGTTGGCATGCTTTAGATATAGAATAATTTGTAGTGAGAAACTGATCAGCAAGTACTTGCAAGCTGAGAATTTAATAAATATTTTCCTTTGATCATTCCCATGCCAAGGGGCAGACATTTTTCCACTTTGTCTTGTTTGAGTGAACTCATGGACAGGGCCTGATTACCACACTTTGACAGCACAGAGAAAACCCCTGGAATCTGTAGGAAACACCCTCAATGCGTCTTTCAAAATGTTATGCGTGTCACTGCAATTTCGGTGCATTTATGTATCTTGCGCTTGACAATTTTAATCCCTGAAGGCGTACTGAGGTATACCATGGATGCATGCACTGATAAATGCTGAGGGAGCAAGTGAGGGCACGCATATGTTGGCTTTTCCCATATGTGAGAATGCATTGTATATCTTGTTCCTGCTCTGTGCATACATCTCTCTATGTACTTTCAGCTGCAAGAAGCTGCGACGTACTATACTTGGAAGATATTTTTAACTGACTTTCCTGGACAAATAAAGGTTAAACAAAAAAGATAAAATTAATTAAATTAAAAGGCAGTTTGGCTATGGTTATTATAGTGGCTGCCATATATGGGAACACTGAGTACAGAACAGACTGCCATCCTGTGATGGGTCTTTGGCTGACTTATTCAGAGAACGAAACAGAGAAGAAGGTGGTAACAGGCAGAGAGAGGAGAGAGAAAGAAAAAAGGATGTGAGAATAGGAAAGAGGAGTGTTTGAGAGTTGTGGCAAGCTCCAGAGGTTCTAATTGACTAATGAAAACAACACCAATGCCAGAGCAGGCCCACAGAGGCCATAAGGAAGGGAGGGAGTAGAGGATGGAGGGGGAGGAGGAGGAGGAGCGGGACGGGGAGAGAGGTAAAGTGAGGTAAAAGGTCTGCAGCACTGATATGGTTTTCATTCCAGCAGCATTTACTAGGCCATTGCTGAGCCCTAGCAGGCCAAGACTGCTGTCATACAGCTGGACAGAGACTCTCTCCTCTTCTCTGTTCCTCTCTTCTATCACACCCTTCTCTTTCCATCGGTCCTCCTCCTTTTACTCACCGCCTGACTCTCGATTCGCTCTGTGCTCGCGCTCTGTTTCTCTTAGCCAACATCATCAGCGCACACTAACTTTATGTTTAACATCCCTAGTCCATTCTATTGTTCTGTCTGGAATCTGGGTCTGGCACCCTCGGCTCACAGCGTTATACACCTGGATTCCTGACCTCACTGCCGCCTCCGATCTCATAAATCAATCAGTTCTCCTATAAAGGTTTCAAAGGAATACCTGGTAACCACCTTGATATGGGGCACATGATTTTAATTGCTGGCTGATGGACAAACCTGGCAATCCGTTATCATTTTGTTCTGTTGACTTGTAATTGTGTTACTTGGGCGTCATGCCTTAGTTGACTCAGTCCCAGTGCTGCTTGCACGAAGCTGGCTGTGGTTGCCGATATTCTCGTTGTTGAAGTTAATGTTTGAATTTTTGGGGGTATAAAAGCTTATGATGGGTTTTTTATATAGATGCTTTACTTGAGTGCGGCTTGGAGCTCCGAACAAAAACACAGAAATCTGAATCTGTGCGGTGACGTCCTCTGCAGTCTCACACACACACACACACACAAACACACACACTTGCACACACACACACACACACACACTTGCACACACACACACACACACACACACATATGCACACACAAACATGCACACACATGCACACACACATACACAGACTCCTTTATTTATGTCTGCATGATTGCAAGAGATAAAGTAACAAGGTTGCAGTCTGATAGCTTTACTGTTCCTACTCAAACACACACGCAAACACACGCAAACACACACACACACACATTTCACATTTCCCCAGGGAGTGAAACATAGTAATCTGAGGTAATTATCTCAAGCACTGACAGAAAATATGTCACACACACACATATCACCAGGAAGTTGCAGTGTATTGGCAACTGTTTGACTTGTGTTGTTCATTGCTAAGTTAGAAATCCAAGAATCAGTGAGCACCACCACCTCGGGCCAGGTCCCACTCCGATACTGTAATATTGCTGTCTCCCTTACTCAGACAAGCTGATGGCACAGCTGGCACAATACACCATTACTCTCACAGGGGGAATGCCACACCTGGCAGAGCTGAGGATGATTTTCCACCATTTAAATAAATGTGGTGGTTAGGCTGGCACGGGGAGGCGACTGGCATGACTGAGCAGGTTCCACATGCAGCGCAGAGAGGGTGAAGGGGGGGGGGGCAAGGGAACAGAGGTGGAGTGTTGAGTGTGTGTGTGGAGGTAGGTGTGGGGGGGGGATGTATTCAGGTAGCGCTGCAGAGGAATCTCAAACATTCCAGTACCTGGCCTGACCTCCCGCAGTAACCCCGCTATCTGCCCCACCTGAGCCCCACCCTTAAGTCCCTCCGCCACACCCTGCGACCTGTCGACTGTCAGCTGTCAGCGGTGGGCTGGAACCAAAGTGGGATAACCACAATGCACAGACAAATCTCTCTGGCTTAGAGAGAGGAAGAGAGACAGAGAGAGAGAGCGAGGGGGGGGGGGGAAAGAAAGAGAAATAGAGACAAAGAAGAGAGAGCATAGTAGAGAGATAATGGTGCTTGAGTGTAGAACATATTGTAAAAGCATGTAGAAACACAGTGTAAACAGTAGTATAGGAAAATACAGGTATGGGCAAGACAGAGCCACTAGTGCAGCGCCGTCTTGGTATCTGAAATAATATGTGCGCTTGCAGATTCTCTTAGATCTATTTTTCAATGTATTCTACTTCTCATCACTGTCATACATCTGATGACTGTTGCAAATCTTATACAAAAGGAATCCTGCAGTTTTAAACGTGACAGGCTGTGCAGGCAGCACATATTGTGGCCAGATGAGATCTTGATTCTCCATGGTCTCTCTGTCCTTCACTGTGTCCACTACTTACATACAGTCATACAGCTATACAGTCACTTATTGTCCATAGATCGCTCACAAACTTCCAAGAACAGAAGTCTAAGCTAAGTCAAACAGAAACAAACACACGTGCAGATATACACATGCACACCCACATGTAGTTACATGCACACTGTGTTTTAAAAGCAGCTTTTGCTCCACTTTACGGGGTAATTCATACACACACCGAGCTGTGATCTTGGAAAGGCAAACGTGTCATATGCGCTTGAAAGTCCGATCAGTGACAGAAGGATCAAAATATGAATACCAGCATTCATCCAGGTGGATTCAGAGAAAACTCTCTGCTCAAACACATCCAGCGCACGCACCCGCATGCTCTATACTCTAATTCAAACATAATCTTACTCGCACTCTCACCTACATACATGTGCACACACAAGTGCACATGCACACACCTGCACCCCCCCCCACACACACACACGCATGCATGCACGCACACACACACACACACACACACACACAGCGAGAGCTCACAAACTGGTAACATATTCTCCCCTCACCTTGCGAGCTGCACAGTGACTCCAAACTCCAATGTGTGTGGTGTGTGTTAGTCTCTCCTCTCCTTGATCTGTCTCTCTCTCTCTCTCTCTCTCTCTCGCTCTCTCTCTCTCTCTCTCTCCCCCTTTCTCTCACTCTCTTCTCATCCTGTAGTCATCGCGTGGCTCTAGTTACGCTCTACTGCAGTGAATTAAGGAAGAAGGAAAAGGAGGGAGGGAGGGATAGAGGGACACACGAGTCCTGCCCAGACTGATGAGAGAGGATTCCAAAAACGCCCTCAGGAGAGAAAAGATTAGAACACTTTGCTCCACAAATTCTCTAAGTTTCTCACCACTACTCTGTTTCCACTCATTTCTTCTTACTAGGCGTTTTTTCCTCTTCCTTCCCGTTTTCCCAAGAGTCTTTAAAGTCTTCCAAAAACCACTTTTGCCCTCTTCAAGTTCTGCCACTCATTGTCACTCAGTAACATCTCTCTCTCTCTCTCTGTCTTTCTGTGTCTATGTCTCTCTTTCACTCACAATTTCTTCTTCTCTAGCTCCCTCTCTCATAGCTGCAGTCTGTCTTTCATTGGTTGTTTGTCTGTCTCTCAGTTTCCTCCATCTCTCTCTCTCTCTCTCTCTCTCACTCACTCACTCACTCACACACACACACACACACACACACACACACACACACACACACACACACACACACTGCCTGCATCTGGGTCTTTCTATCTGTGTAGCTCTACCTCTCTCGGTCTCATGCTCTGGTGTGCAGCTGGGTTCATGAGGGAGACACACCTGCTCTTATTAAAGTGTGTGTGTGTGTGTGTGTGGTGGGGGGAGCTCACTGTAAGGGGCAAAAGAAGGAATCCTCTTCCTTGCACTCCTGGAGTTGCACTGTCAATACTGTTTCAACTGTAGTCTGGTTTCAGGAACTGTTAAACAGAGACTATAAAACTATGGTCTACTGAAGGTATTTAATGGATAATTCTGAGAAATGCACATGTAGCTTCAGGGACACCTGACCACTGCATGTGACATTGTGTAATAAGGCCTTCCCAGCTGCAACACACACACACACACACAAAGACACAGACACACACACACACCTCTCACTTAAAGGTTTTATGGCCTTGACACTGTCTTTCCAGAATGTGAGGAATGCACTATGCTGATTGGGCAGTGAGTGCGTCCGTTAAAAGGCAAACCCACTGGGAGTCTCCTCAGGGGTCATGGCCTCGCTCAGGGAACGGAAGAAAAAGGAAAGGAAGGGAAAAAAAATGAGGAAAAGAGGAAGGAGTGGGTAAAGTGTGAGAGGGTTGTTCAAGGCAAGCCATTGGTCTCATCTCAAAGTCAACAACAGCCTGTCCTATCTTCAGGGGAATATCCATATCCCTTGATATTTTTATTAGTGCATTTACTCTTAACTGACAGAGTCAAGAGCAGAAGAGTGTATCCAGTCCAGCTCTTTAGTCATCCTCATCCAGTAAATATATCAGGAGATAACTCAGCACACCATTAACACCCTTACACTGACCTTAACATTCAACTGCTTTCACAACACATCCCAGCCCTGCGGGAGAAGGGAGAGATTGCGATGATCAAGATCATCAGCTCTGCCCCAGTGTTATCACCACTTTAGGGATTAGAAATCACACCGATGAGCATCAGCCTCATCCTCAAGCTCTACTGAACTCTAACCGCACACTACTCATCATGTCTCACTGCGTCACTAACAACTCTCCATCCTGCTTTCTATCCCTTTTCTTATCTCTATCTCTCTCTCCATCTCTCCCCTACTCCCTGGGAGCTTAATGCTACTGAAATCAGAGCAATGAGAAGGACTACGAGAAAAGTAGAGCAGACCGTATGAGTTGAGCATGTGATTCAGCACTCAGATTATGAGAAAAATAATGTTTACAGCACGGGGGCCTTGACCTGTGAGTCATGGTGTAGCCTCTGCTGGATAGTCATCCCTCACTCCCCCAGAGCTTCCCTGACTCCTGCTGGTCTAGTTACAAGCATTCCCATCACTCTCTCCCCCTCTTTCTCTCTCTCTCTCTCTCTCTCTCTCTCAATGTTCTAGACTTACACCTCTGTTCCTTCTGTTCAGAGAAGATGTTTAAGTTGTTTGGAGAGGTTTTTTCTAAACCGTCTTTTATTATTCTTGGTTGCAAATATAGTAAAAACTTGCAGGATAAATGCCAACTCTTCACTTCATCTTAGGACAGGCAAAAATGGCTATTTATGTCAGTAGAAAAAAGAACAAACAATCCTTAGACTTTGTTTATCAGGATGCTAAAGGCAAGATTAACGGTTGATTGTAATTACTTTAGTGCTATG
>NW_027279776.1:0-2500 GCF_046629955.1 Centroberyx affinis
TTTTTCCCTTTACACACCCATGTAAATTAAATGTGAAACCAATAAGTAACCACAACACTGACTGTTCATACAGAATAAAATTATTTTATTTTAGAAAAGGCATAAAAAAGGCACATGTAGAAACATAAAATATTGCTTATAGAGGACCATACTGGGCTGCTTATGTTACAAAATCTACATCTGTGAGTGTACACAGGGTGTATCAATCACAATAATGATTTATAATTTGATGTTTTTAGTTATCTGTTATGTATTCGTGGAAAACACCCAACTACAACCTGACCTCATGCCAGATAACCAAAACAACAATAGAAGAGACTAAGTATTCAAATTAAATATATTGACAGTATGTGTACCCTCTTCTCAGTGTCTAGCCTACAGATCCTTTGTCAGCTAGTGCTGGGGCTTTCTAGGTCTCAGGGTCAGAGTATTGATACCAGTGTGTGTGTGTGGTGCTGTGCATGTTGTGAGCTCCCTGATGCTGCCAGCTGCGTCGGGTTCAGACTGCCTCTTGATTGAACCGAGACACGTGGCTGCAATGACGTCCACCTCGGCTGGCCTGTCAGACCGGGCGCACAAGTCTTCTGGGATGGGGATCTTCAAAACCTGGCTCACATGAGGTGCAGGGTCCTGGAAGACTTGATCAAAGATGAGGTCCATCAACTCATCGACGTAATCCGTGGAGTAACAGAAACACAGAAGTCATCAGTTGTTCCATTACAAAAGAATATACATTGCATAGTGTGGCCTGACACTGGCGAGTAGCAAAATGTGCAATTTTGAGTCATAAATTATTTTATACTATAGTTTATACTTTGTTATAACATTTGTATATTTATTTAACGACTGTCTGAGATGTGCTGGCCCCATAGCAGGGAATAGCAATGTTTAATGCAACCAATTATCTCAAATATTGTTTAGGATATTGCATCATGAGTAATACCTACACCTTACAGTATACTGCAATCCAGTAACATTACCACAAACTACAGCCTCAATAATTACCATGTAGTTGATTCTAAACACATTCTCAAGTAAAATAGGACATTACAATCTCGAGAAAGGTAGCATTTGTTGTAGTCTCGTTGTTCAGATTTTCTAGTTATTTTTTGCCACAACCCCAGCTGATTACAAGACTAGAGTTGCCAGACTAGGTGCAAAGACAGAACGTGAAATATTACATGTCATCAGCCAGTAACCCCCTTCCATTCATTTGGTGTTAGAAGTGAAATGTTTGCGGTGACCAGAGTCCCCGATAAACAAAGTACTGTTCGAGTTTTGCCACGTTAGGTGCGGCTGTCTAGTAAGGAGATGTGTCCGCAAAGTGAGCCAGAGGAGCTAACCTTAGCTAACGCTAACGCTACATTAGCACGCCGCTAACGGCAGTAACTCCTAGCCTGGATCATAGTAGCTTTGTCCTTTCGGGGCCTGGTTAACTAGACGATTGCTAACTGTTGTTGTCGTTGTGGCCAACAGGCTGCCTCGTATTCACAGGCCCGCATCAAACTCCGTCCCATCGGGACTGGAGCTAAATCGTTACCCGATGCTAATCGGACTGAAACACCATAAACTACCGTATTCATTTCTCATTCTCAAGCTACGTTAGCGGACACATCTCTCCACACAAGGCAGCTGATTTAGCAACAAAGCACCATAGACTGTGTTAAAAACAAACATGAAAACAATGTCGCAAACAAGCAAATGGAACATAACTTTACACACGTTAGCAAACCTCGACATGTTGTCAAGCCCAGCTGACTGTACCCAACTGTAAAAATCATCACAAAGTGGCGACACTTACCGATTGCACATTTGCTGTTGGGCCACATCCAGTTGGGATAAATCCATCTTCCATCTTCCAGGAGCAGTGTTGATGTAAATCCTGCTTTGTATTGACACTCGTTTACGAAGCGGTCCGAGGTAAAGCGGTTAGCACAAACATGCAAATTTGGACTAAGTTTACTGTAGTCAGAATGTTATTGTAAAAAAATATATTTTTATCTTCCGATGCTGAGAGGCAGTGTAGAGCTCCGTGTTCAGCCTTGAAGCCAACAACGGAACATTTAGCATGTTTTGCTCTTGCTTTTGACATCTGCTAAGCTGTAGTAGCGAAGGAAAACAATGGCGGCCGACAGCCCACAGAGAGCAGAGAGGAGGGGGAGTGGTTATCCACCATGGAGGTCGGCGTATGCAAATTACTCCCCTTTGAACGTCACAAGGGGAGCCAAATCAAAACGGCTCGTTTTCTGGCATGTGTTCCCAGGGAGGAGGCTAGGGCAACAATGCAGAGGCATTCACTTCTCACATTCTGGGGGTTGTTAGGTTGAGGGATGACTAAAGTATATGTGTATGGGCAAGGAAAAACGTGTTTTTCATAATATGGGACCTTTAAGTAGCTTCGAAATTAGAAAAAAAACGCCATGTTTTTATGGCTGCACCATTACATCAAATGGAAAAAATCTAGATGTTTGTGCATCATTTTATACACATTTCCCTGTAA
>NW_027279776.1:7500-25000 GCF_046629955.1 Centroberyx affinis
CAACTAGTGTTTCTGAATAAAAGGAAATAAATTAAAAGTATATTTAAGTGATTAAATGAAATAGACAATTTGTGCAAGCGTGAGTAAAAAAAAAAATCAGCTTACACTTTTGAAATCACATTGTTTCTACTTTCAATTCATAAAAACAGCACCAATATGAAATCTGCGCTCAAATCAGCACAAAAAAATAATTTATTTTCCCATTCTTCTTGCAAACACTCAGTGGAGGGCAGCGTACTGATCTGCAGTCAGGAGTGTGATGGTTTGATTGACACCTGTACTTGGCAGCTCATTTCCAAGGTAACGTGTATAGGAAGTTCTATTCAGTTGTGTTTACAGATTAGCTAAAAAAACCCACAAAGTTAGAGCAAGATCCTAGTAATTTACAGAAAGCAGAATGTTGTTGTTATTCTCATTGATTACCATCATATTTCATCTCTACTTTGTGTTTTTATTATTCCATCAACTGGCAAATATTTCCTTTTCTTCAGAGGAACTTGAGTGTTGAGATGAATTCAGATTTGATAATGCTATCAGACGTGAAAATAAACTGGTAGCAAAGCTTGCTGCAAACACACAGATGGCCTATGTGGATCTAAAGTATGCTTCGCCCATCTAGTGTAGTCATGCTCACTGGGTATATTACACACACACACACACACACACACACACACACTCAGACAAACCTCCCCTTTGTCTTGATGCTATCTAATGACCACTCAAGCATGGAGGGCCAAAAGAACTGAGGTCAAGGGTGAAAAGGGGCAGGGGGATGCCGGTTCAGCAGCATGTGTGTGTGTATGTGTGTGTGTGTGTGTGTGTGTGTGTGTGCATGCATGTGGTTGTGTGTTTGAGAGAGAGAGAGAGAGGGACAGATCTAGAGAGAATGTGTGAGTTTATAACTGTAATTTTCATCTGTATTTTTCTGTGTATGTGTGTGGATGCATGTGCATTTGGTTTGTGTGTGTGTGTGTGTGTGTGTGTGTGTGTGTGTGTGAGACCTACAGTATATGAGGGTCTCGGGGTAGAGTCAGACTCTTTTGGTCTCAGTCTTTGTCTCTCTCTCTCCCTCTCCCTCTCTCTCATTGTCGTATGTCATTTCTCTCTGTCTAGACCGCTATAAGAGGATCAGAGCGAGGCAACGTTGCATAAAAAACAGCTTATTTTCTGCCTGTATGAATCTCACTGTACTGTACTGAAAGTTCAGGGTCATGTTAGGTGTGTGTGTGTGTGTGTGTGTGTGTTCATGTGTCTGTGTCTGCGAATGCAAGTGTATCTGATTCTGTCTCTGAGCATCTGTGTGTTTGTGTCTCTTTGTGTGTGTCTATTGATGTGTATGTGTGTGTGTATAAGTGTTTCTATGTTTATGTATCTGTGCGTGTGTGTGTGTGTGTTTGTGTGTGTGTGTCAGCCCCAGAGGTATAATCTTTTACCCTTGTACTCCCGCTGTGCTTCTCTCTCCCAGATCTAAGCCTGCACCCCCCTATTGGGACTGTGTGTGTGTGTGTGTGTGTGTGTGTGTGTGCGTGTGTGTGTGTGTGTTCTCCCAGTGTGTGCATGTAGCAGATCCCCAGGAGACATACACCCCGTGGGATCCCTGACACACACATGCCTGGGGGCCCCCGAGAGAGAGAGAGAGAGAGAGAGAGAGAGAGAGAGAGAGAGAGAGAGAAAGAGTTTTTGAAATGACATAAAAGTCAACTCAAGGCTGCTTTACATGGATCAGTGGGCTAGGGTGAAAACCATGTACGCACTTTAAATGTTGTGGTTATTGTTAGTAGTTGTAGCATTATGCATTTTCAAGAGCAGGCAGGAAGGGTTATATGGGGAGAGGAGAAGAAAAAGGGACAGGAAGGGAAAGTGTGGAGAGGAGAGACGAGGCGAAATCGACTATTTCTCGGAGCTAATTGGATTAATGGAAGCAAAAGCCATGTGGGATGATCTGCTGCGTGTCAGGAGACAGCCCAGATCTGCTGTACACAACCAGAGGAAAAGAGAAAGACAGAGAGAAAGAAATGAGGAGAGAAAGACTGACTGAGAGACTGAGAGAGAGAGAGGGAGAAAGCAGAGGAACGATGAGGGAAGACAGAGAGAAATACAGCGAGGGAAAGAGAGAGAGGGAGAGGGAGACGTGGAGAGTCGCTCTTCCTCTCTGTCCTAGGCTGAAACTAATTGGTCCAGGATTAGAGGAGATTAAAAAAATACACAAAATTATACAAAGTCCTCCACAGGTCTGGTTTCCATGGTAATAGCCCTCTGTTGCAATCAGCAACAGTGATAGAAAATAAAGCAGTTGTTTGCTTGATTAACAAAATTACACAGTTATAACTAGACTTTATGTACAGATTTAGAGAAACAAGGAGACTCATCATAGATCCACATCGTCCATGCAGGTACTTGTGGCGTTGCTATTAGTTTTCATTAAGTTAGCATGTCGAAGTTATCACTTCTTACTTATTGTTTTGCTGTCTGACATTAGAGACAGCCATACTGTATGATCTGTCACTGTTGGGTGATTTTCATGTTTTAACTTCAATTGAAGGATTACATTGTCTTCTAAGGGTTAAAGGTCCCATATTCTCCACTTTCCAGTGTTTTATTTTATGTCTTGAGGTCCATTACAATCTGTTTGTGTGGCGTCATGTACCAAAAACACTCTCAATCCATTTTTACACGTTCATTTTCCAGCATCTGTCTGAGCCTTACCAAGAACAGGTTGTTTCTGTCGCTGTGCCTTTAAGGCTCATTAATATTAACGACCCTCTGTTCTGATTGGCTGACCGTTTCAAGAGAGAAACGAGGGACACCACAGCGCCAGCAGCTACAGGTAGGGAAAACTACCTGCTCAACTGCTTTGTTAGCCTAAATGACAATGAGCGAACCTTTGTGACGCCACAAAGTTACAGAAGTCCAAGCGGCTCGTTTAGAGGCTCGGTTTTCTAATATGGATTGTGTGAATTTAGTGGCCACCCGTGCGTTTTGATACTTTCACAATGTTTAGATATAGCACATCCAACTCCTTTATAATCAAAGCGGCAAGGGAAATCCTGTTTTACACAATATGGGACCTTTAAGAAAATTATACAACCCCAGGCTTTATGAAACCCTTTCAAAACTGAAAAATGCATGGCCATCACGCTAAAGACAAGACTGTTTTCTGTTCTCTTAGTTCTTGAAAAGTTGACATTTTGGGGATACAGTAGAAGGTTTTCACCCAACAACAGCCATATGTAAAAGTTGACATGGCTCACCAGGCAAAACAAAATATATATTTATATTTGGATCAGTAACGCACCCTGCTGTGAACCTGTTTTTGCTGCTTGTCTGCCTGTCTGGGTCTATTTATACAAGAAGAGTTTTTCTACCAGAAAGTTAAACGCAGCAATCTTCAAACATCAAGACATTATGACAGAGAGATTTAGAGAGAGCGAGGCAAGCAACACAAATTGAGAGCTACATTCAACTCCCTGACAATGTAAGTATATGGTAACTATATGACTCCAAACCAATGAAACCAGCTGTTGACTTAGTTATATAACTATATGACACAGATAAAACTGTTGAGACGTGATATTTAACACGAGACAACATTTTCTAACCAAACAGGAAACAATTAGTAGTGAAATGTGAAATGAGACTCAAATTAATAAGAAAAAACTCCAGCTTTGGAAAAAACAGATGAACTATGAGACAAAAAAAACCTCTATATTTTGTAATATATTGGCTGTGATACACAAAACTACAATCAAACTCACACAAAAGGATTTATACAAAAATTATATACAATTCACATGTAGGCTTATACTACAAACATAAACACATAACACACAATGCCTTGCAGTTCTTCAGAGAAAGTGCTGCAACAAAATCAGGCTTAATTGGCAGCAGAGAGAGGGGAGCAGAAAGAAAGAGAAAGAAAGGAAGAGAGAAAGAAAGAAAGAGAGAGAAAGAACAAGAAAGAGACGAAGAGCTCCCAAGGCGACGCAAAGTCCACAGAAAAATATGAAACTTAAATTAATAGCCTGGGTATGTACTTGTTCCATCAACTAAAAAGCATCTGCCGTTAATTAAAAACAGGCCTCTACCTTTCAAAAAGCAGCTGATACTCCGTCTGATTATAGCTGGATCCAGACCAAAACACCGAATTCACTTCTGTATATTGTATCACTTGTGCAAAGGCTTTACACTACATGGCAACATTTTGTGGCGCCATGCTGCTCGCTCGTGCGAGTCAACTCTGAAGCAGCAAAGTTTCCTCCTTGTCAATCATGTCGGCTGATCAGACAGGCTGCGGCATGCAGAGACACTCTTTATTTTCCCACTGCTTCTCAAATACACTCTTCAGTGTTAACTGAGGTTTTTGAACACAGGCAGTTGTATCTATTTCAAGCTGATAAACCATTTTTAACCCAGCATCAACTGGAAACTGGTGTTTATTTGATGAAAAATATCACATCCCCCAGCACTGGAAGCAGCAGAGTAAAGTTCCTATTCTATTCTATTCTACTCTACTCTACTCTACTCTATTCTATTCTATTCTATTCTATTGAAGCTCTGGGTTTGTTGGAGGCTTTTTGGTAAGCATCCTGGTCTATTTACAGTTACTTTTTTGGTAATCTGATTACGTTATACAACCACATACAACGGCCCATTTCTTACCAATTTAAGGTTTAGTCTTGCAATCGCGCACACACACACACACACCCACACACACACACACACACACACACACACACACACACACACACACACCTGGGCTCTCCTCTCTTCCTTGGCCAGATGTTAGCGTTGAGGTTTGGATGTAAAATCAAGTGTGAGAAATGTTTTTAATTACCTGGCCACCTGGATAGGGTTGTAACACACACACACACACACACACACACACACACACACACGCATACCATAGCATCACAATACTTGTGAGGGCTTTGCTTTGATTCATAGTGACACATAGTGATTCCCTTGACTCTAACCAAACCCCAAACCACTAACCCTTAACCCTAAAATAAGCAGTTTCTCCTAGAAATAAATGTCCTCTTTTGTTTTGTAATTGAGCTATACTTGTGAAGACCTCATGAAGATAGAAGAGGCATACACACACACACACACACACACACACACACAGCCACCGTTTCGGGAAACAGATGTTGTCCTTCTCTTAATTAAAGTCAACAAATTAAGACATTGTACTTATTCACTGCTGCAGTAATACCCCCCCCCCCCCCCCCCCCCCCACACACACACACACACACACACACACACACACACACACACACATTGCTGTTCTCATCATATAACTCTGTAATCAGCTGTAGGGGAATACTGTAGCTTGTTTAGAAACTCAGTGCAGTCTAATTATTATTCAAGAGCAGCAGCATGAACTCAGTACCGTCCTGGACTTTGATCTCACTCCTGGAATATTACTTCTAGAGTGTTGCTGTGGTTCAGCGGGTTACAGGACCGCACTGTGTACATGTGAAATCATGGGTTTGAGTCCAGCCATTACCCACAACACTGAGTACATGGCTTGTGCTTTCTCTCTCTCTCTCTCTCTCTCTCTCTCTCTCTCCCTTTGTCCTTCCCTCTCTTTCTCTGCCTTATTTTCCTGCCCAAAAATAACTCTTTCCTGCTAAATTATGCACTTCAGCAGCGCAATAACAAGTAAGACGATTATATCAGTTATTATAGATGTTCAAGAGTCACATAAAACTGAAACTCTTGGATTGCTGCATGTGGCTGTGGCCTGATATCACATAATAGTTTATAACTCAAAGCAGCGTTGAACTATCAAAGTAGAACCTGGTGTGCAATTCAGGACGTCTATTTTGAACATGCACAACAAATTGCATGTCAAAAGTGTTTGTGGGTAGTCTTGTCTTGTTAGGATGCCAATCTTCTCCTCTCTCCCCGAGGCATTACTCCCCGGAAAATGAATGTGTCCATGTGAGAGGAGGAGAGATGGAGAAAGATAGAGATAGATAGTGTTTATTTATTGTGCTGTCTTCTTATAACAAGGCCCTGTGCATATTGTCTATGGGAAACTGCACCAGCATGATTTATACTAACCTACCAGATGTGTTTTTTAAGCAAGCCTTCCACTTTCCTTCCCTATTTCCCCCTGGCATCGGTTCAGTCCAACTAATTTTTCATCATTATTTTGTTCAGTAATTAATGCGTCCTTACACCTCAGTCTCAGAATTTGAAACACTTTAATCTCTTTTGGTGTAGGCGAAATGGCTCTGATTGATTTTTTTTTTTTATAATGTTGTGATTGTAATGAGCATTGTTTCATGTGGAGACAGGGCATGAGGCTAAAACGTTGATGAGGTTAATACACATATAATTTAGAGAATGTTATGATTTAAAGTACTTTATTTCAGGAGTATTCAACAGTGAAGACTTAAGCATGATCTCACAGCTGTAATCAGTAATCATCTCCCAAATAGTAGTACATTTTGGCTGTGACTGGACCACTTTGACAGGTAACCAGCTTGCCTTTCATTCTATCCTAAAATAACTTTGGCTACTTATAACTGAATTTGACTTGTGAAATTCAGAATTCACTGAGGGCAGCTGAAAAAATTGCTTCCTTTATTAGTTAAGAAAATCCCAAATTTTCATCAAAAACTCTGTAAACCAAGAGGACTCTTTTGTAAGTATTTCAAAAGAGTCCTGTTGGTCTCCGTTGCAGAGTTTTGATTGGCAGCAGGAGAAGGTGAATTGAGGGAATCCGTAGCTGGCAGCCAGAGTCATAAAGTCACAGTCTGCGTACCTCATACACTTTGTGTAGGTCTTTCCTGAATGGGAGACAGTAAGAGAGAGACAGCATTAGTCCTGTGATCTAATTTATTATCATTCAGCTATGCTTGCAGGTAACCATACATCTTAATTTAGAACAGCAACGTGTCTGTAAACTCCCCCCACCCCCCAAGAAAAAATAGAAAATGTTGTTTTGTGTTCCATGTAATAATAGTCTTGTACCATTAGGTGGCAACTGTGTCCTGTCCATCTATGCGTCTTGTCCTGTATATACCAATTAGGCGGCTATTGTTTTGTCATGCCACCTCTTTGTATGCATTAAACACAAGCAAACTTTTATTGTATTGGCACCATTATTAACACGTTTTGGAAAAAAATGCTGTTTTCTGTTTTTTTTCAAAGGTTGTAAATGAAGCCTAATCTATAGCCTATAATTTACAGGCAGTTTGTCAAAACTGCATGCAGTCTTTCATTGTCTGAATTCTAATGCCTTTTGATCAACATTTATTATATATTTTAGCTGAATTTATTAATTAAATGGCATCTTGGGCACTCTGAAGATGAATGGGGTGTGTACTGAGGACAGCTGCATGAACATCTACACAGTCTACATGGGTCAAGATAGTGTAATGATAATAGCAGTGTAATGCTGCTTAAAGTTCTTATATTATTAAGCCTCAAAGAAGCTTTTTAGTTTCTTTTAAATAGAATTGGCAAGTGTATTTACAAATGATACAAGTTAAGATGGAGCATCTTATGTTGTCATTTGATTATTTATCTATGGATAGTCTCTCCAGTAGGAGCCAAAACATCTTGTGACCTGTCCTGCGTAATAATAGCAACACAGCATAGCACAGGACATGAAACAGGGCAGCATATGGGCAGCACAGGATATGAATTTAAATAATTATTTCTTCTAAATAAATACGTTTTATTAGATTTTTTTTTTTTTTTTTTTCTTGCCTCGTATGTGTATCCTGTCCTTTACCCCCCTTGTCCTGTCCTGTACTGCATGGGTCTTATAATTACAATGGCAGGACATAAACTGACATGCCATCCTGAAGACATTCGACTGGCACACTCCTTTTTAAACTCATTTTCTAACCTTGCTTTAGGCAGTTATTAATATCAATTTGTATAACATATAATTGTTGTATTGTATTGTTGTACCTGTTTTTACTTTGTATTTGATATAATACTTTGTAATGTTGAGTTTAAATGTAAGAATTTTGTCGAAGGCTTCTTGTATTCTAGATATCTCATTCACACCGAGCAGTTTGGAGCAGTTTATTTGAACTTTGAGTGTTTAATGCTTTAGTTCAATTTATTTGTCCAAGTGAGAACAATGCTATTCAAACTCAAGTGCGTCACAAAAAAACACAGTGAGATGCCTGAAAATGCAGGTTTCAGTCTTCTTACAAGGGAGCTGGGGTGCAGTTTGTTATGAGTGAGAACGTAATCAAAACCAACTAGGGAACAATGACAAAATGCAGTGAAAATAGTCATATGCTGACACTGATAGAAAGCACTTCCTCATGCTTGGGAAACCTAGCATGAATGAAGTCTGGACTGATGCTCATAGCCAGGTGTTTAACTGGTATGAACACCAGAGAAGGGAAATTACTGCAAAGAATGCAGACAAGTCCATCATGCTTAGCTAAAGTTACAAGGACAGGAATCAGATTTTTTTTAGCCCCCCACCTGCCTCCAAACTCTCAGGATGGCAGGTTACCAAAACTCTGCAATGCAACAAAGGAAAGTTTTCCTCTATGGTTTGGACCAAAGAAAACAAATTGTAGGTGTGATCGCATCTAAGAGTCACTACTTGAAATATATCAAATGTCCCAAAGTCACAGTCATGACTTTTTTGACCTTGTTAGCTAATTTTCTATGAAATAATAAACACATATTTAACAATACATGACAATAAAAATTAACAAAATTTGTATTTTCTTGTATTTTATATCAAAACTCCATTACTTTTCCTTCCTGGAAAACAGTGTATTTTTAATCATCTTGTACCAGTAGGTGTAAATAAAAATTCCAACCAATAATGTGATTGCAGATTTTGGAACAAAGAAGTCATTATTATTATTATCATTATTATTATTATTATTATTATTGTTATTACCACCACGGGTGAGTTGGAGGCAGCTGTCGTCACCATGGTTACACTCCTGGGTGTCGTCACAGTCATCTGAGGAGCCACTGGGGCAGGAGTAACACTTCAGGGAGAGGCCTGTAGAGAGTTCATATTATTCATGTTATATCTTCAGTCAGACAATCCAATCAATACTGGTGAAGATGAACTCCTTTCCCAAAGCCAGAACCCTAACATTCAAACCTGTCATGTCATCAAGGTGTAAAACACTGGAACTGATCCATAGAGATGAATGAGAGACAGATTTTATGGACCTTTGCTGTTTGAATTTAAGAGAGAAGCTTCATCTCTCATGTGAGGAAGCATAAAGCTAGCTAGGTTCCACTGGTATTCTCAGAAATGTTCATAACTGAGCGCAGGCCATGATGCTGCTGCATATGCTGAGAAATCATATATACTAATCAACAAGCACAGATCCTGTACAGACCCACAGTGCGTGTGTTAAATTCAATTCAATGCACTGAAGCTTTACGACACGGTTATCTGTTAAATAATTCTTAAATACCACAGGTAATAATGATAGCTAACATTAAAGTTTACAGGACAGCAGAAGATGTGGATGTCTGTAAATTGAAGAGTGTGGCTCAATTCAGAGTTCAATATGGCATTATCAGTATGGGACTCAATGTGGCATTTAGCCCATAGGCAAGAGGCCATCTCCTAGTCAAAGACGCCCTCTAGAGGCCATCTCACGAAGCGACATCTCATTAAGCGTTACCTGACTGACTGACTGACTGACTGACTGACTGCGCAGTGGGAAAAACACACATTACTGGCGAATATTTATCAGGACTTGGCATAGCGTGAACTGGAAACACACCACACAAGCACATGTAGACTGCAAGCTGATCTTCAAATGTTCCCAAAGGCTTTTAATTGCTGAAAAAAAATGAGTAGGCATTGATGAAAACTACTGACTTGTTCTTCAACTCCTTTTTCTTACCAAATCCAAACACGGCAAAGCTGACAGCCAGGAAAAACACCACAGAACTCCTCATCATGATTTGAAGCTCTGCCGCTTCTGAAAGTCAAAATGAAACACATAATTTGCAATATTGTCAAGGCTAGAAATTAGCCACATGAACAAATATCTTCAAGTATTTTTCAGCAGTTCCAGCTCAGATCCATCAAACTCGTTGGTCGATCAAAAAGACAAACGATGGAGAGTGGAGGAACACACACTGTTGTATTTTCCTCTGAAGTGCAGGGAATCAAACCCCAAATTTTAAAGCCTGTAAAAAGAAACAGGGCTCAGTTCCCACACATATCACCTCTGCATCTTTTCTTGCTGTTAACAATTTGGCCAAAGGACTTTTCTGTACTCAACACCAGTTTGATTCTCTGAATCACAAAGGACAACATGGTGGTGTGCTTGTTACTCCTCTCTCCTTTATTTACTCTCTGGAGTTTTTACTGTTGTCCTGTCAAGCAAAATTACATGTTACACATCTGTAGAAGCTTTCTTTCACCTAATGGATTAAAAAAGACAGATTATGATACTCTATTGATATGCAGGTATACATGTATTGATATAAAGTCACAGTTGGTAATATTAGCTAGCTGAATTTAATTCCTGGTTTGGCCAATTGGTAAACTGCCTCAACTCATAGCTAGCAGAGAAAGCTGGCAAACTTGATAAACTGTATATTTTTAAGTGAAAGTATCTGACAAATATTGTTTTCAATTATGGTTTTATCTTCAGCACAAATTCTATTAGCACCCAACACTCACCTGTGAATTTAGATCTTAAATCAGGGATTTTAAACAGCTCCTTGTTTCCTGTCAGTGTGTGAGAAAGAGGGAAACTAAACAACCAATTTGTTTGTGTCCAAAGTCTATGTCTATGTGTGCATTAGATTAATATGTCCAAAATATTGGCCAATATTGTGTGTGTGTGTGTGTGTGTGTGTGTGTGTGTGTGTGTGTGTGTGTGTGTGTGTGTGTGTGTGTAATCTTGTCATATACAATCGGTCACTCCCCTTCTTGTCCTCACTCCACCTCTCTCTCTCTCTCTCCCTCTCTCTCCCTCTCTCCCTCTCTCCCTCTCTCCCTCTCTCTCTCTCTCTCTCTCTCTCTCTCTCTCTCTATCTCTCTCCCTCCCTCTCTCTCTCTCTCTTTGCAGATCATTGTAAGCTTCGGAGCCTGCTGGAAGCGTGAAATCTGAGTTCACAGACACACACACACACATCAGAAGCGTGAAATCGAAGTTCATGTTACAGTTTTTTGCTCTTAGAATTTCCTTTATGGATCTGCAGATTTTTAAATGTATTTTAACGTCAATGCTTAGAGGCACAGAGAGAGAAAAAAATATTATAGGGAGACGAAGAGAAAAGAATTGACAGAGGTGGAGGAAGAGTGCTACTTTAATGTGAATAATAGATAAGATTATATTGTACAAGTTCATTGTAATAACACCTTGAAAGTTTTGTCTTTAGCAATCTTCAAGTAATAACAATCAATTAAAGAAGTTAATTATATTTGGAAATGGAATCCATGTCATGTTTAATTCAGTGTACTCTGACATATAATTCTGTATGTTTCTCCATGGGGAAGTTTAGCTTTTTCTCACTAAGGTTTAAACATACAGTTTATTTTCATTACTACTTATTTGCACTGTTTTATCCCTCTTTCAATGTAAATTGTTTTTGTTTTTATTAAACTGTTTTATGCGTTTTCTCTTTAGTGCTAAATTGTAAAGCACTTTGAGTTGCATTTTATGTATGAAGGGTGCTATACAAATACAGTTTATTATTATTATTGTTATTATTATTATTATTATTATTATTATTATTATTACTATTACTATTACTATTACTATTATTATTATTATTATTATTATACCACCAGAAAGCCACATGACTTTACTTTCCCATTGTAACTATTAAGCCTAATGACTGGCTGTCCTGCTCCTCATTACTTGTCCACAGTTGGGCTCAAGGCGGGCGTAATGAGGCAAGCCAGTCTCTCATTTGTTTCTGCTGCAGACCCGGGCTTCAGTGGGGTTTCCTTTGTGCTTTTGTAGGTTCACACCTTCTAGTGCCTTTCTGCTTCCTAGACATTTTTTAACGAAACAAGGTTCTGAAAAAAAACCCCACACAACCCGCCTTTCCTTGCATGGGCATAAAGGGCAGAGTATTTGACACAGCTTTGTTTTTCATCAGAGGGAGCAGCATCATGTGATTGTGTGTAAGATGACAAATCAAGGCTTGTATCAGAGTACCTTTCCACTGGAGAGCCTTTGACTTGCAATACCCTTGCCGTCTACATGTGGCTATTGTTTGTTTTCAGATGTCTCATATGGCAGAATTGTATGTTTTATGTATTATTTTGTTTTTCCAGGAATTCACCTTATTCACATGGCATTTTGAACACTCTACATGAAAGCTTGGCATATATTTAAAACCAGCGTTACTTCATCACATCAAGTGAGGATAGATAGACTTAAAGGTTATCAAATTAGCTATCTATCTTTGGAACAACAACCATGACGACTACTTGAATTTAGCAGGGAACCGGACAGTCAGTGATTACGTACTGGACTCTCTTCGCAAACCGAGGCAAGACTGTCTACCTGTCCACCCTCTTAATCAATGAAAACTGGACAGTCAATGACTATGGACTGAACTCTCTACACAAACTTTAATTCCCCTTTTCTGTTAAGCATATATGAACATACTGTATATAGGCTACACACGCAAACCTGTGTACACATATGCTTTCTGTTTCTGCCCTCTCTCTTTCTCTTTCTTTCTCTCTATCTTTCTTTTTACTTTTTTGTTGTTATGTATTCTGTTGTTTTGCCATATGTCCTTATTCTGTCATAGGTAGGCCTATTTATGACTCAAATCTATAAACATACATTGCCTTTTAAAGACCTCATAATTTATCCTTCTGAAGTCCTCTGTGACTTTCTCTCTCCCTTCCCTCTCTTTTTCTCTCTTCATTCTTTGCTCTCTCTACCACTCTCTCCTTTCTCTCCCTCCTTCCCTCGCCATTTCTCTTCCTCTTTCTCTCATTTCCCAGTCCACTGAGTTAAATATGGGAAAACCAAACCAATCAGGCCATGACATGGTTATTATTTTCTAAGTACTGATTTAAATACTCTCTCCCTTTCTGGCACACGCTCTCTCTGTCTCTCTGTCTTTACCTCTTTCTCTCTCTGACCCTCTGTCTTCCTTCTCTCTCCCTCCCCCTCTCTCCCCCCCCCCCCCCCCCCTCTCTCTCTCTCAGTATTCAGTCCATTTCCAAGGTTGAGGAATTTCAACACCAAGAGATTTAAACCGCCGAATTAATAAATCATTAACATTTGACCAACATGGGGGTGGGATCCAGTATGTGTGTGTGTGTGTGTGTGTGTGTGTGTGTGTGTGTGTGTGTGTGTGTGTGTGTGAGGCTCTTTTGGAGGATTCTCAGAAATAGCCTACTTAGCATAAATTAAGAGGCTTTCCACAGACACATACACACACACACATGAACAAAAGTATTTTGTCGTTGAGCGAGTCCACAAGAAACCATTTGACCCATTTTGAGTCCTGAACAATAGCTTGTTAATAGAAATACTGAATTTTGCACATACATGTATTATGCTAATATGGCTCTAACTGAGCAAAGTTACACGCTTCATCCAGGGATTGAAACACACGTTTGAGTTCTTCCTGTTCAGACTTGGCAGATTCAAAGTGAGCAGTGAGCAGTAATATTGTCTTTAGCAGGGATGGGGAACTGCAAATTGGACAAAGTCAGTGTAAACAACACAGAGGGATATAAAGATAAGATAAGATGAACAAGTAAACATCGTCTCCTACAAATGATGCAGGCACCCCTTCGGCCAATCAGTAACAAGTAAACAAACACTGTTTAGTGTATCTGTGCAATTTTCAAAACACCAGAATGCAATTAGCAATCATTCCCTTGAGTTTTGTGAAAATCCGATAAAATTTCATCGGGAGGGGACAATAAGTACTGATGGTCATAATTGTTGCTGCCTATATAATGACATAATATGTAAACAAGGCTATTGGTGTCAGGTCTGCCTCTCTCTCATTCTCCTTCTGTAACAAAAGACCATCAATCTAATGCAGATTGTGTTACTTATATACAGAGGTGGAAAGAGTACTGACAAATCCTACTCAAGTACAAGTATTGTTACTTCAGTGAAAATTAACTCAAGTACAAGTAAAATTACTAGTCCAGGAAATTACTCAAGTAAGAGTAAAAAAGTAGCCAATTTAAAAGTACTCAAGTAAAGGTACATTTGCGTTACTTTAAAAATGTTTTATATTTTAATTATCCCGAAAACAAACGGCCATTGCTCCGAAAATACACACTCTCCAAAACAACACTCTCAAACAAACAGAAGCACATGGCTAATTATTATGCAGAATGACGTCATCGGATCTTCCCGGGTGCAACGGAGGAAGCTGGCTGTCGGACCTCCCGGTCGGATATTTACTCTAACAATCCTATTTCCCTGGTTGGAGTTATGCAGCGTTCCATGCAGCAGTGATATTACGATGGTAGTGAGGGCTTAATCCCCTAAGAAGAACAAGCTACTCACGTTTTCTTCATGGACGCACATGGTCTGATGTTTGGAGCAGCCGAGTGGTGTAACGTTAGTTTGTAAGTTACCGGACGTCAGTTCAGACAGCCATATATATACACAGATGCTCCCAATCAACCGGGGGAAAGAGGGTGTGAAACATTAGGAGGCAGGGCCTCCAATGGGACATTTTTCGGACTATTGGGGTTTCGGAATAATAGGCCGTCGGAACAATGGGCAGTTCCCAACACACACCTTGCTAATTATCTAGCCTAGCTAGCTAGCTGGATGGGTGTAGCCTGAGCTGCTAGCAACAGCAATATCAGAATCAGATCCATCCATTTTGCTATGGCTATCAGCCGTCAAATGAAACCTAACGTGACCTAATGTGACGATGGGGATCATTACAATTTTGTGGATCGTCTACGCCTGTCTAATTCAATTGGCCAGTCTTGAGCGCAATTTAATTTCATTGGCCACTGCACTAACGAGCCACCAGTTGCGCCCTAAATGCGGAAGTGATTCTGGACCTGTTAGCGAGCAGTCCCAATGCTCCCGTGCTGTTTTCATAGTGCGGTGTGCAAAACAAAAATCTGAATTTACTCAGTAACGGAATGTACATTTAAAATTAGCGAAGCAGAATATCTATTATTTAAATTACTCGAGTAAGAGTAAAAGTATAGCATTATAAAAATACTTTCAAAAGTACAAATCCTCAAAAAAAACTACTCAAGTACAGTAACGAGAGTACTTGTACTTCGTTACTTTACACCTCTGCTTATATATTACAATCTACCCTGTCAAAGATTTCTCATATGACAGTTTCTCTCCATATATCCAAGGTTATGTTCCCTGTGATGCCCTGTTAGAGTCTGCTCAACACACACACACAAACACACTCACTCCCATAGGACAGCAGTTTTCAACACCCGGTCATCTTCAGGACACTGACAATTAAGTGGTGTAACTACCCTTTAATTAGCTATAGGATGAAATGGTCTCCTAATTAATGACTTAATTAACTCAATCAACGAACTCTAAAGAACACTGAAATACCAATTAAACATCACATATATATACCTGATTGGGTTTTGTGTGTGTGATGTGTGGTTTTTTTTTTATCAAGCAGGGTACATGTCCTTGCAAGAATAGAAAAACCTGTCAGACATGTAGTGGTGAGCGTTAAAGTTAAGGAATGAATGCAAGTCAACAGACAAGCAGAATAACACTAAGATGTGTCTGTATGTCTGTGTGTGTCTTGATTACTTTACTGGTGTCTGTCTGTGTGTGTGTGTGTGTGTGTGTGTGTGTGTGTGTGTGTGTGTGTGTGTGTGTGAGAGAGAGAGAGAGAGAGAGAGAGAGAACCAGAGCTAGTATAATTATATGGAGTGACCTGAGTGTTCATGCATGTAGGACATACCTTAATCTCCCCCCTACTCTCTCTCTCTCTCTCTCTCTCTCTCTCAGCCCATCTCAGCCCATCTTCCCTCCATCCTCTATACCTCTCTCACCCCCATCACTATCTCACTTCACCCCTTCCTCTATTCCTGCTTCATTATTCCAGACATGACTTACGATTTGGCGATGTAGCAAGCAGACGCGTGGCAGACTGTCTCCTGATTGACCCTGAAAAATTTTACACTTTAACATCCAACTTTCCTTCATGCAATGACTTCTTCTAGTATGGGAATCTCTGAGTTATACCTCAACTGCAAACTGAACCACTGAAGCACAGACAAGCCACACAGCAAGCGCCAACAAGCTTAGCTTAGCTGGAAAATTAGCATCAATGGCCACTGTTCCAGCTAGCAGCAATGATGGTCAGCCTGTTGCTGAGACTGAACTACAGTATGTTCACCAATGTGTTAAATGTCAGTTTTCAGGCTATTTTCGTGGCTTCATTCAAATGAATAAGAAGTAAAAATCCGAACACTACAAAATCGTCCCAGCTGCATCCGATCTTGGTGATTAGTTTATATTATGGTTTTCATGGCGGTCAAGTGCGTTTTTCGGCACTTGACTTGTTTTGATTTGTAGTGACCCTTCCCTCTAAGGGGACAAGTGGACCCAAACCATGCCAGGAAAATGCCCCCACAGCATCCAGTGCCACTGGACCCCCTCACTGTAGGGGTCAAGCACTCGAGCCTGTACTGTTCTCTTGACATACGCCACACATGCGCTCGTCCACTTGTCCAGAATATGGTGAAGGATGACTCATCTGATCATATCACTTTTTTCCACTTCTCTGTAGACCAGTGCCTTTTTTTTTTTTTTGCACCACTGAACTCTCAAATGTGCATTCGTCTTTGTAATGAGGGGTTTAAAGTTGAGCTAGCAACACAGGCTATAATAGCCATGACTAGCTTTAAACCCGCTTTGACTGTCTATGGTGCTAGTCTCGGAAACATTATTTAAAATGCTACATGGTTATGGTGGTGACGCGTAGCCCAGTGTTGTGTTGTGGACGTTCCCATAGCTCAGTGTGGTCTCTTTGGCAGTGTGGTGTCTCGTTTGTGGAATTTTAAATGCTGAAATTCAGCCTAGATAGCTACGTCTAATAGGCTATGTGAGATCATGCTGATGTTGCTGTGTACTGATTTTCGCTGCAAACTCGCGCATCAATAGGCTGTACTGTAGCCACAGGTTGGATATTTACGATTGCGGTGCTGTCCATGTATGTAACCCTGTGTCTATGCTTGAGCGACCCTTATGTCATCAATGTGTCTGCCCCCCCCTGCCTGTCGGATTGCCTGTCCGACAAAGTTGTCCCGGCGCCGGGGCTGTTCCGACCCTATTTGCTGATGTCTTTCCCATAGAGCTTATTGCAGATGTCAATTTAGTCACTGTTCCTATTGAAACACTAGCCACTTGAGCAGTCTTTGTGACTGATCGGTGCCCCAATAATGAACCCTCTTTCAAAGTCACTTAGATCTTTTCGTCTTGCCATTCGTTTTGTCTTGCTTCACATCTTCACAAGGTTCACATAGAGGGATCCCCCTACCAGGCGCGCAAGTGGGTGGGCAAACAAAGATTACTGTAAA
>NW_027279776.1:27500-52500 GCF_046629955.1 Centroberyx affinis
CTGACTGTTGCACTCCCTATTACTGGTTACATGTGGTGGATCTATGTTGCTCTCAATGTAAGTTCCTCCAGATAAGAGCATCAGCTAAAGGTCTAAAAAAAAATGCCAAAAAATGAAAGGAACAACATTTTGCTGTTGTCAACTCTAATTTTTTGTTTTTGGTAAATTATCTTCCCCCTTCCTTTAAAATTCAAAGTCTGAAAAATATGTTATGTCTGATGGGGTTTTTAAGATTTTTACAAAACTCTGAAGGTCTCACAGAGCTGGACAACAACAACAGGTTAAACATGGAGATAATGGAGACTGCCATGATATTATACAGAACAGCTGCACCATCTGGTGGCCAAACATGAAAACATACACCAATACAGACAGACAGACAGACAGACAGACACAAACACACACACACACACACACACACACACACACACACACACAAACACACACACACACACAATTACTATAATGTTCTTGTAGAGGGAGAGAGACAGAGAGACAGTTAATAGGGACAGATGAAAGTGTACAATATGTAAACAATATATATGTAATGTATGGATGTCAAAATGTAAGTAAATTTGTAATTTTTGTAATTTGTAATGTAAGTTTTATTTATGTTTTCCAAATGAAATGTTGGATAATGGTTCTTACGGATGTCATAGCCAAACCAACTGATAATCTTTCATTCTGAATAACACTTGAGAAGTTATTTCATGACTTTATTTTTAGAGTTATCTGGGTAATCCTGCCTGTTGGATCGCATCTTTACTGATTTGCATGTTTTGTTCTTTTCTCTCTGCTCTGCTGCTTTGTCTCAGTTATTGTCTTCACCTTATTCAGTTTATAGACCTGAGTCACATGATGATGTCTAGATGTTTCTCAGTGAATGTGCTTGTCCTGGATTTAACAAGATATGGCATTTATATGAGTCAACACACAGAAAGAACACTTTTGCAGAACACCAATGTACATGAAAGCAAAATCATTTTGTTGAGTCATGTTCATATGCCATTTTACAGCAGCATGACTGAACGCCTCTTTACAACGTACAAACGCTGTCTTGACGTTTGATTTGACTTCATTTTCGGTAACTAGGAGAGATAGAGTGACAGAAATGTCAGAGAAAGAGAGAGAGAGACAGAGAGAGAGAGGGAGAGAGAGAGAGAAAAAGAGAGAAAAGGAGAAAGGAAACGCAGGAAACTCACAAGCACCTGATGTATCTACTGTGTCGGTGGATTATGCAAGCAAAAGAACAGAATAATACTTTCTTTGTCTGTCCATCTCATCAGTAACTGATGGGTGTCATTTGATTACCTGTGAAGCACCTTTTGTTTTTTTGGAAATTTCTGCAATTCAATATCATACAAGGAAATATTCAGACAAAACATTGTTTATTGTTCATTGTGTTTATTGTTGTCGTCTTGTCTCAGTATCATTTGATTAACTTGTGGAACCATGGCCTTTTTTTGTTGTACTTATGTAACTACCATCAATCAAAATTCTTCAAGTCAGTATTTTTGTGGTTTAGCCTTACTCTTGGTCTGTAACTACTGGATCTGTACACAGACAAAAGTATTGGGACAGTGAGCAGACCAAAAATCAAAAGCTGCTGGATGAAGCAGTGACATACAGTAAAAATGGTCAGTATATTTGTAAGGTCCCATCTCAATCTGGTCCACTTTTGGGCCTTGAATGTTTATGAGCTTGCACCTACAGACTATAGTCTCTCACCATGCCAGCAACCCAAAGTTGAAATCCTTACAAGAGAAATAAAAGAGGAACTCTGCAAGGCAAAGCAAGGCAAGTTTATTTATATTTATATTTGGTCCAGCTCTGTGTAGCATAATAAGTTAACACTGCCTCACCATCATAGGTTTCACAGTATTTAGGTCATAAACCATTGAGCGATTTGTAGTCGACAAACAGTATTTTAAAGTCAGTTCTTTGACAAAAAGTCGAGACCTGAGAACTTGTCTTTATTTAGTTGGAGGAAATTCAGGCACATCCAATTATTGATTTGTGTAATGCACTGATGCAGCGAGTCTATACATTTTGTGATCTTGCTTAATTTTGTTTAACAGGAGCATGTAAAGGTTGAATAAAAGGGGCCCTAGGATTGTATGGATGTTAATTCGGTCTGATATTTGGTGATGGAGACAAAATAGTCCCTGTCCTGCAGATAGGGCTTGAACTAATTAAGGTCTGAGCCAGTCCAACCCAGTTTTCCAGTCTGTCTAGCAGTATTATATGGTCTATCGTGTCAAAAGCAGCACTATGATCCAGCAGCATTAGAATTGATTTTTTTCCAGAATCAGTGTTGAAATGATTGTCATTTAGAATGTGATAAGGGCAGCCTGAGCGATGTGATGGGCCGAAATCCTGATTGGAAGTTGTCAAAGCAGCCATTTGAGGTTAAAAAGTTGCTAAGTTGCCGGTCGACAGCTTTTTCAACGATTTGGCTTATGAAGTGTAGGTTTGATATTGGTCTGTAGTTGTTCATTACAGAAGCATCTAGGCTGCTTTTTTCAATAGAGGCTTAATAACTGCAGTTTTCAAAGCCTTTGGAAAATTGCCTGATAGGAGACACCATTTGAAGTAAATCTGTCTGTAATCAATTAAAAACATTTTTAAAGAAGCTTGTAGGCAGAGCATCAAGACAACAGGTGGACGGCTTAAGATGTATCAATCAATCAATATCAACAATTTCCTCATGTTTACCAGTATACTCTTATCTGAATGTAGTGATGGCACAATTTTTTTATTTGACATGGAGGTATGGATGGCTTGTCTAATGCCTTGAATTTTATCACCAAAAAACTTAGCAAACTCATTGCATTTATAGGGCAGATGGGTGTTGAAGGGACTAGAGGAGATTGTCTGTTCACTCCGGACCCATTTAAATGGCGACCATCAGCTCTGAAAAGGTGTCTACACCCCCAGAAGAGATTCAAGTTATCAATGAAGTCCTTTTCAATTGCAGGTTATGGACAGCCATGTATTCAACCCAAGTAGCCTGCTAAGCTTATTGATTCCTCTGCCAACTGTTGGTAATGGCCCACTACATACAGTTTAACCTCTGTCCTTTTTTTATAGCTGACATTTCGGTCAATGAAAGTTCTTTTGATTGAAACATCAGCAAAAAAAAAAAAAGAAAAATGATGAGGTGAAGGAGTGTTTGCAGGAATGTTCTTGTTCCTCTGTGAGGTTTTCAGGAAGTCATCATCCTACAAGGAAATACACAGATTAATAATAGACAACTCTGATATCACATGTCCATTGTGTTAATGTCATTTCATCAACTTATGAAACACCTTGGTATGTTTTTCATCTCATTGTTTAGCAATACTTGCTTTTATATATATATAAAAGATATAGCCTTGTCTTTTATCTCACCTTGTATTTTCTGACATACATGTTCCACAAATCAAAATTGTGCAATAAAGCACCTTTGGGCAACAAGACACTGCTGTAATTTATCTCGCCTTTGTCTCTGTATATTTTGACCAGTTGTGAACACCTTTCTTGACAAAATGTGTTGTATCTCATTATCAATTATGAATAACGGGTGTATTTGGCTTGCTGACTAATGTTTACATTAAGTCAAAAAACAATAATAAGCAACACTCTCATTCATTATTCTTTTTCTTAATGTAGTCTGATCACTTGTAGAACTGTTTTTGACAAATGCATTTTGTCTTTGCTAGTTGTGGGTTGTTAGGGTTTGTTTGTTGAGTAAATCCTCTGTATACCTGACCCAGTCTCACTATAGCTGCTGGACATACAGTAGAACAGAAAAATATGTCTGTCCGTCTCTCTGTATAGTGAAATCGACTGTCGATTATCAATACTCAAACAGGGACCCTATTTATAAAGAATTCATAAGTATATACTGAGTTTATAAACTATTAGGACCACCTGTTTTCTTTTTGTATATGGTATAGACTGATCAGGTTCATCCAGGTGAAAGCTGTGACTCCTCGTTGATTTCACCTCTTCAGTCTACTTCAGTGAAATGTAGATGAAGGGAAGGAAACTGATTAGAAAAGGATTTGTAAGGTTTCAGACAAGTTTCCCCCCTCCTCCCTTTGCTTTATTGCATTAAAATGTGAATCAAAGCACAGTTGCTATCATTACATCATTACCCATGGTGAAAACACACTTATACCTGCCATTTCCCTGACTTGCTGTGAGTAATCTGCATTCAAAAGCTAATAACTGGAAGCTATTCACAAAGCCTGTGTGGGAGCCTGTTGTGTGAGAAAAATGGGCCATGTTGCAAGCCTACGATGTGAGAGAATTAGCGCTTTATAGCTGGTGTCTTCACTCAGAATTTAAATTGTTTTTTTGGTGTTCAATTTGTAAAGACTGTTTTTGAGGACTTAAGGTCCTCATTGTTATGGTGATTGCTAAATATGTTTCAACAGAAAACAGCTTTAGCCAGTAATAAATATAGGCCTATACAATCATATAAGCACATGAAGGCCATGTGAGATGATAGGTAGGCATTTTGAGGTCATGAAAAAATTGAATTTTTTGAAATGAAAACTAGCCAGCACTCACAGTGCACATGTTTTGGTGACGCTGTTTAGAGGCTGTATTGCAGTCATGCAATACAGCAAAATATAATGCCAAAAATATAAAAATGTAAATATAAACCCCCACAAATCCTGACCTGAAAATACCACCCAAGTACGGGGCCTTTTCTTTTCTGCCCCGAGGCTTAGTGCTCCTTTCCAGCCCTGCACTGTTGAGAATGGGCTCCTATGTAATGGACAGGTATAGGATGACGCTAGCCACGTCTCAGCCAATCAGAGAGTCCAGGTCCAGAGCTTCCAGTCTTTTTTAAACCGATAAAAGCTTCATGCCGAGGTCTGTGTACTGCCATGTGTGTCTGGATGTGACAGAAAGACAGAATTTTCTTGGACTCTCTCAGCTTACTATTAGAACCGTTAAACCTCACCTTTTTTTTCTTCTTTTTTTTAAATTAATATTTGTTTTAAGACAGAAATGGTTCGAGGGGAACTCTTAAAAACGATGTTTCCGTCCATGCTACTTCTCTGCCTGTTTGCTAGCTTAGGTTCGTTCGGTTCCGTGTCGGGTTCGCCCGCGTTGGAGGAGGCCTACAGGGATGTGATCGGTGTGGTGTCTCCAGGACAACAGAATCTGACAGAGGAGTCCGTTCGCTCCCTTTTTAACATACTGGAGAACCGTGTGCAGTGCGGCGAGGTGCCGTGTGAAAAGGTAAGCTTTATTAGGCTAACTCCGCGGTCTCAGGCAGATAGGTGGGTAGCTAGTGCAGGTGCAGGTCCTTTCGAAAGAGGTCGAGGTCCAAAAGCTGTTAGCCAGGCTAAGACGATAAAGTGGATTTCTCCACGAGGGATTTTTTTTTCCTTTTTCAGTTGCTTTTCGTTTATGTTTTTTTTTTGTTAGTAAAATGCGCAGATATAGGCTTTATCCTATTAATCTGGTCATGTAGCCTAGGTGCAGGTTATTGGGAACAGTGTGGAAATACGAGGGTTTGATTCAGTGGATCCACGGCGAAATGAGGAATAGGTGAATTTCGCTATAATTAGCCTATTATTATTTAACTCCCGGGAAGAGTGAGAGAACGTTTAAGAATTTTTTTATATTTGGTGTCATTCTCACTGGTAACTTAAGAGTTATCCACGGCTTTAGGTTACTAAATCATATCTAGAAACAAAAAAAAAAGTCAGAATGGGTTCCATAGGACTAAATATTGTCAAACTGGGGTCTGTGGTCTAATGTGCATCTATTTGAGGTTCCTTGATATGAAAAACTTTGGGTATCCCTTTGTTGAATTTGGAGTTGCTGCAATTAGAGCCTAAAGCGGATTACTCCATAGTGATCCCGTATATTTTCCTCCAAAAGATTAGAATAGCTTTTTACCTAGCGTATAGCCAAAAGCCAAACTTTGTCAGATTTAAAAAAAAAACAGTTTATTCAATGTGTGCAGTGCGCACCTGTTGCGCGCCTCCGTCTAACTGCAGTGACAACAGGAGTTTCTCAATGAAGGATTTTTTCCCCCTGAAGGAATCGTTTCTGTAATGAAACCTTGTTGTCCGGGAAATGTGCTGTCCTTTTATTGAATCTAGTCAGCAGGTTTGGTCAGACTTTTTTAACGGATTACCATAATAATGCTGCTGCCTGGTTAACTACAATGATAACGCACTGCTAAGATTTATTCTGTTTTCCAAAAGAAATTAAGATTTTTGCCCTGAAAATATCTCTTTTTTTTTTTTTTTTTAAATGGACTGGGACCAAAGTCAAGATAATAAATGTAGGTTACTTGTTTTTGGTCCCTGTAGCTGAAAAAGTGTAATGCTTACATGAGCATTTAACACAAAAACCACTCACCCCACAATACACACACACACACACACATGCCTGTGAGGGAAATAAATGCAAAGACATTTTGGTAAATAAACAAGATAACACTATTTATTATTATTATTATTATTATTATCATTATTGTTATTATATTTCCTCAAACCCCATTATAAACCCATAGAAACAAAGGAAGCTGCCCTCCAAATTGGACCCTTGCCCAGTCCAAACACCCAGAGCCATAGATTTACACAGTTTGGTAACTGCAGTTTTCACTGGCAGACATGTTGGCTCCACAGAGAATTCAGATCCTGACCATTGCCCAGTAACTGGACTGGCTGACGTCTTTAATGTTGCACATCTCATCATGCTAATGTTATGGAGGGCACTGTTACGTATTTGCAGCCAGCACCTGATAGCACCGGAGCAGGGTGCAACCTGGAGAAAATTTCTCTATCAGTGTCTCTGAATGGAAGAGTGGAGTCCTTGGACTTCCTGTTCGTCAGCGGTAATCAACGTGAATGAACAATGCATGATCGATAATATCTTCTGTCAATCAACTAAGGTGGTTGGCAGAGATATAACTGACCATAAAAAATGAAGAGGTAAAAAAAAAAATAGCATATATTGTTCAGTAGTGAATGAGCAGCGCCTGTGTGATAATGCGGTCAGTTATCTAACAGTGATCTAAAAACATTACAAGTGAAAAGAGATCAAATAAAGCAATAAAGTATATAGAAGTGAATGAGCAGAGCTGGTAATATCCACTGTAGTGAGCTGTCATGTAACAGGTAATTAAAACTTATAAGGGATCCAATAAAATGATAAAGTGCATTATGACCTGGAGTGAAAGTTTTAAAAAGTCAGGGTGACACAGAGTTGGATACTGTTTGACCTTGTGGGCTCACAACCTTTGTTGCATGTTTTTCTCTCTCTCCTATTACAATTTCATAATATCCTCTCCCTCTCACCTCCTTCTTATGTGACACAATTTAATAAAACGGCTTATAATGTCTAAAAATGGGAAGCCCTTTTGTAATCCTCTTATGTAATTTTATACTAGTAGAGAAGTCCTACTGTTGTGTTTGGGTCAGAGCTGGGTGGGGGTGGGTGGGGGTGGGGGTGGGGGTGGGGGAGGGGGGTGCTCAACGGTTTAAGGTGTGTACCATGTAAACGACGTCCTATGTTCGAATCCGACCCAGGACCTTGGTCACATGTCATCTCCCTGTCTCTCTCCCTGTCTTTACTGTCTCTCTCTCTCTACTTAAAACACTATCTAATAAAGGAAAAACATAATCTTAAAAAAGAGTTGGGTGGGTGAGCCTCAGTAGAATTAATAGTTCAACAATGAATCCTCTCCTTACTGACTTTTTTCATTCCCACTCTCCCTCTGTCATAGATTCTAGGTTAGAATAGGTGGGTGTTACTACATAGTTCATAGGTGATTCCTCCTTTTTATATCCTTATCTTGCCCCCATGTTGTTTAGGAGAGAAAAGGCTGTGGCCTTGTTTTTTTTTTCAGTATCATATCTAAGGAATGGAATGTTCCCAATCCAAATGGCAGGACAGAGTGATGGGGATGATTAAACTCTAAACCGGTGTGAGTCACAGTAGCCCAACAGTCGATTTGGTGCTTAATTAGGTTTCATTCCAGAATACCACATATGCAACTTGAAAAACACCTGAAATTCATTGCTCAAAATTTGATTACAAGTGATTATTCTGTCTAAAATATTTTGTAAGAAAAGTCGTGTAGATAACCAATAACTCCAGCAATATTACATAGTGAATTTTATTTTAATGCCAGAATTCTTTTTTTTTTAGGGGCAGATATCACATTTTCCAGATGATTGAATTCTCAGTTTGGAGTGAAAGTCTTAATTTATTGTACTGCCAAATCTATGGATCCAACCATGTAAACAAAACCATTATGTTTCACACTAGTAGTGCAGAGGTGCAGCAATCATACAGTAAAATGTCTTACTTCTGTGATGGGCTAGCATTACATTACATTTTGGGGAAACATGCCACCTTAAATCCCAAAAATGATATTTCAAGGACACAGACCCGAAAAACATTACTATTTTGCCGGCAAAAATGTTAAGGTAGTTGATAACTGCAGCCTAGTAGGCGTGACATTTTTCAAATGGTAGATAGTGTATTTCCCTGTGGAGTTGAAGTAATCTAGTGACACAATCGCCACACAGCAAGAAGGACTTTCTGTGCAGAGTTTGCATGCTCTCCCTGTGTTCACATGGGTTTCCTCCTACAGCCCAAAGACAACCAGGTCAGGTAGATTTGAGACTGTAAATTGATCCATAGGTATGAACGTGAGGGATTGTCCACCTGGACTGGTGGCCTGTCCTGTGTGTCGCCCTGCCTTCCGCTCAATGCATGCTGGGATAGGCTCCAGCCCCCCATGACCCTGAAAAGGGTTAAGTGGGTCAAGAAAATGAATGAATGAAACAAACCCAGTCCAACCTGACTCGTAATAATGCGGACAAAACCATAAGTGAGTGAGCTTTGAGCCACTGTGACTTCACCTATGAATAGTTATATGGTGGTTAATTCAAAATGCATATTCTGTGTAAATCTGACCTTTTGTTCATTGTTGGATCTAACAATGAAGTGATTTTCACACACACCTACTGTGTAGCACTAGCATGAACAAAACCAAAGAAATGAGTCAATATTGAACTGATTTAATTTGTTCAAGACCTCTGTAGTTTTGGACTTTGTTCTTGCGCTATAGATGTTATTCATGCTAATAAGGGCTGTTGTTCCCTTGCATTTGCTGTGACCGCGCCAACCCCAGTGTTTGAGAGTGATGTTGTCGAGTAATAATCAGTTGATATAGCTGTGAGCAGTGAGTTTGAGAGGAAACAACTATATCGCCAATGAATTCACTAACTGAGAAGCAATTTCTTTAAGGACATCAATAATAGTATTGGAACCTGAGGGGTGAGTTTAAGTGACAACTTTAATTCTTTTACACTTTTTTTGTGTGTATGTGTGTGTTTGCATGGACCTGCTCTTCTATGTGTGTGTGTGTGTGTGTGTGTGTGTGTGTGTGTGTGTGTAGTGTAATCTAACAGAGAGCATTGACCAGCTGATCAGCAATCACTCCATCCATGGAGAAGGAGAAACAGAAGAAGGAGGAGGAGAAGTAATTGTGAGCATATCTGAGTTCTCTGCTGTAGCAGCCGGCTGTCTCTTCTACCTGAGCTCTCCTGCCGCTGCCTGTACGGCAGCAAGGGAGGGGAGGTGGGGAGAGGAGACCGAACACTTCCTCCACAGAATCACACATGAGGAGCACCATGAACACCACCAGGAGGAGAACGGACCGCATCGAGACCACGAAGAGGCAGACGGACCGCTCCATAACCACGCCCATGAAGAAGAGCATCAGCATGAGCATATAGACGTTCATGGATTGGAGGCTCTGCTTCAAGAGCTCGAGGAACACTATAAGCCCTCACAACACGAGGTAAGCAAAAGATTACTGCAAATTATGCTTTGTTGGTAAACCAAATCTAAAGATTTCTTTTTTTTTTTTGTTAGTCTGTGGAAAACAAATGCCACTGAAAATCACAACAGCCAAACTCTGTAAGTCTATGGCACTACCCCAGGGAGTTAGTTAGTGATTTTAGCTTTCTGTTGTTTTTTTTGTTCTTTTCTAAATATACTATGCATTGGAGATTTATTTTTTTTCAGATGTCATGCGCATCCATTGCTAACACTTGTATTTAAGCAACAGTACCCTAGAGGGTGTGCTTTACTGTGATAATGGGTACTTGCAGTACTTTATCACATTTATTACTTCCCATATCTTACTTATCTTACTCAGTTGATGCCAGCAGTAGGCCTACTCAGCTTTGCCTTGTACTTGGCCACATCACCGTTGTACCCATAATGAAGAACACCCTGACATTACACTAAATGTAATGTCAGATATTAAACTAGCTCTGATGCATCACCACAGTAGAGATAAATCAACTGAACTAGTCATTCCCTTCTCAACCTACTTTGTCTCCTATCTGGAGGCAAAGTCACAATATACAATTAAGACAACACTGACAGAACAAATTGTCCTTAATGGTGCAGAAGTATGGTGACCAGCCTAACTGTTGATTATAACACAAAGTAGGTCAAAAATAGCCCAGTGAGTTGTTGACATTGTTAAAACCTGTTAAAAACTGCCTCTAGTCTAGTTCAGTTAATGAGTAAGACTCTCTTCTCTTCCTTATTATACTCATATTTTCCTTCTCGTTGTCCCTCCTCCTCTTCCTCCTCCTTATCACTGTGGTAACCAGAGCTTTGTAACAGCTAGTGACATCATGGCAGAAGTCAACGCATCATCAGCAGGCGCTGGCCAGAGAGAGGAAGTAGGCGCAGTTTTGGGGCGCGTCCTGTATCACGCCTTGCAGGGTCACTGCTTCATCAGCCGTCCCCTGCCTGAGGAGAGCTTCTTCCTGGACTACATCGTGGAGCAGATCGGGTCTGAGAATTTCACCATCAGTGGTAAATGTCCAACAAGCGCACAAATACACACACATACACACACATACACACACATACACACACATAGACAGAGCCGCAGAACATCCTTGCTCAAGAGCACATGGGACAGAGCCATTAATTAAGTTTGGTGAGGGTATACACCACATGTTGCTCCGCCCACTTTGCTATCTTCCAGTTCAGACTCAGTTGTAATCGCCCTTCCGGTTAAATGCCACCTAGCTTGAATGTTTGCTTGTCAATATGGAAACAATGAATGAATGAAATATGGGAACTTACATCATCTAAACTGCGGCAATCGGATGGTGTAACTGTACTGCATCCATCTACTATTACTGATTGGGTGGATGACATGCGAAAGTGGCCCAAAATAACCTACTGGGACATTTTCAATTACTTACTGTCCCTTGGAGTGGATGGTGCCACTATGAGGAACTACAAAAGCAAATTGATTTGATTAAATTGTTAATTATAGCAAGCGAGCAAGAAGTTCAGCATAAACAAAGCAGTTGTAATGTCACTTCCACTGTAAAACAGAAGTGAGATTACAAAATGACCAGCAGCCCAGCGTCCCAGTTCCCCAGAAACATAAGGTGAATAGAGACAGTATGGCCAGTGAGGTAACCACTCAGAACACTAATTTTAATCTGTAGGGTAACTGCATTAATTCACATATTCCAGTAACATTTCCTGGAAGTATCTTTGTCTGCAAGCAGCATTAAATTCTTGGCCAATGGGAAATGTTTGAGCTTCTAGTGATTTTTCTCTGAAACACAAATTACACATTGCTGTTCTTTTGTTTTTTTGTGTACCAAACTGCTCCAATTAATGACAGGTTTAGCTAAATACTGTGATGCAACACAATAAACAAGTTGCTTGCTCCATGTTATTTTGGTTGCATCTGTTCTTTTAAAAATAAACCGTGCACATTATATACCAAGACACCTCTGTTTTTAAGATAGCAGCAGATGCTTTGGGTGGGAAACATTAGACGAGACATCAGCTCTTGCTATGAATTTGTTGGTAACCCATGTGAATCTGGGCACTGCTTTGTTCAACTGTAGTTTGTGTTTGTGTTCTGTAGACCTAAAGGCTCTCATGAGGAGCCTGAAGCTGGGACCGAGCCTGGAGCATGAGCATGAGCATGAGCATGAACACGGGCACAAGGAAGATGAACACACTGATCATGACCACAGCGGTCCAAGACTGAAGAAGAGGAACCATCATGAACACGAAGACGGGACATGGGAGAAACAACACCTGGGAGCAGGTATGCATACATACACATACCTGTATACTGTAGACATCCTGTTTTTACTAGTGATGGTGGTGTGTGGTATTTTTTTTATTTATTCCAAATATTTACAAGCTATAACTTTGAAGCGTTAAGATCAGCAGATAAAGAATGTGTGCATTACAGTGACCTGGGATACAGATGGATATTTCACTTTCATATTGCATTGATAGATTTTAAACTGTATTCGTCTCATATGTGCTCTTTCTCAATATCAGCTGTTCTGGGTATTTGTAGTGATTTTGTGTTTGCTTCCATCTTCTTACCAGCAGAAATGCAACTTGTACTAAAAGTACAAATAACATATAGTATACTAAATAAACTACAACAGAGCTGAAAGGTTTTTTTCTGCGTTTTTCATTTATGTTTCAAAAAGAGTTGTGTGGTGGTTGTGGTGAACACATATATGAGGGCCAGCTAACGTTAAATTTGACTTTAAAATCACAGTGTACTATCCATGAGGTCAGAGCGGAGTTCCAACAGTACTCCACTTTGTGCTACATTGCTTTCCCCGTCCCAGAGTTGTTTCTCGGCTGAAGAGCTGGTACTGATCCACGGCTTGGTGAGCAACGGTTCTGCTGCGTCTGGCCTGGATCGGTCCGACTTGGCCCGGCTCAGCCCCGCACTGCTGCAGCAGATCCTGAGTGGAGCCTGCATCAGCATCCCAAAAACGCCACAACAAGATGAGCTTACCAAGACTGAGAGTAAGTAATGGTGTGTGTGTGTGTGTGTTATGGGACTGGAGAAACAACTCCTAGATTATACACATATGCCGTCTCCATGATTGAGAGTGGTAGCTCCATGCTAACACTGTAGCGTACACTATATTGAGTGATGGTAGCTCCATGCTAACGCTTTAGCATACACTATGTTGAGTGATAGTAGGTGACTAGCATTATCCAAAGTAAGAACACTGACTGTGAAAGTGAAAAGTTTTTCTAAAATAACATGATAATAATTGTCACACAGTATCATAGTTAGGTCTTCTGAATTGATTCGCCCACAAAAAACCCATACAGGGCCCATAGGTGGGAAAAGACTGTGGGCCCCACATGGGCCCTTGTGGGTTTAGAGTGGGTTTTCCCCAGCCCACGCTGCCCACAAAAACCCCACAGGGGCTTGTTTGCTAGGTAAGGAGCTGCTTGTAGAGCTAATCATGCATGTTTGCTTGGGGTTATGAGGATCAGTGACACTATAAAGGCATGGATGGGGATTGAACCCATGATCTTTGGTTTACAAGACCAACACCTTGCCACTTGGCCACCATGCCACCAGTGTCTTTTCACTCTAATGATACAGTAGTGTTATTTTCCACCTATTTTCCTGCTTCAAATTCAAATACATCAAATAACAGAAGAAAGACTCCATCAAAATACTGGTTCCTTGTGACTTTAAAGTCCCAGTGAAGTGGCATTTTGAGAGCCTGTTGCTTCCTTAATGTGATGTATTTCCTGTTGAACAGGATGTTGGGGTGGGACATAACGCAGGGAGGGATCATTCAAAAGTGTAAACCAATAGGATATCAGTTAGTGAGAGAGAGAAAGAGAGTTGTGCGTCTCCTCTACTTCTCTTACTTCTTGCGAATGACCATAGCCAAAAAGTTTTCTCTCTCTCTCTCTCTCTCTTAGGATACCTCTATGCAACCATAGCCAACGTGGTGATAACGCTGACGTCCATGATTGGCATCGTGGTGCTGCTGTGTACTTTGTGTTCCAGCGTCTTCCAGTTGTGTATCCAGTTTTGCATCAGCCTGGCTGTAGGTTCGCTCACTGGGGATGCCTTGCTGCACCTGCTGCCCATGGTGAGTGGTTAAATGATAGACAGTTTAAATATACAGTGTTTGCTTTTTTTTAGTTCAAGTATTTTAACAAATTATCCCTCTCACACGTGGAGCAGCAGGGTTGAGCACAAAAAATACACTGCTTGTGAATTTTTAAATTGGTGAAACAGATCTTAACATCTCTTTTGTGTTTTTGTAAGCCTGTTATGATTGCTATGTTGACCTTTTATATATTTGTCTCTTTCTGCTGCCAGGAGACTGTAAAAGGGTAAGAATTTATTTAACAATGCTAGCCAGTTTACTATTCTCCACAAGTACCCGGAAGGCGTCATAGAGCTGCCAAAACCAGATGTGCAGAGTGTCGATTTCCACACAATGCATGCAGTAAAAAGTAGGACTTTAACCATGGCCATGTCTCTAATGATTATGGCAGTTTTTGTATGCCGTTCTATTGTTTTGACTTTTGCACTTTCACAACTGCTGACTCTAAGCTCAAAGTGATCTTCTTTTGGTCTGTGTGTCCAGTTTCTAGGTCTGCATGTGCACTCAAACGATGGCAGCGCACAACATTCATTCCACAATCACCAGGATGACAGTTCAGACTACATCTACAAGATGTTGGTGGTGTTGGCTGGGATCTACTACTTTTACCTGATGGAAACGATCTTCTCTCTGGTCACACGTAGAGATAATCATCACCATCATCCACATCATCACGGGGTAAGAAGCAATAACATACATAAACATTACCATCACCCACAGTATCATGGAGTCGGGAATATCAACATAAACACACTGTTTACACACCATTCCTCCAAAAAAAAATAAAAAATATAATATTCCATCTTTTTTCATTCCCTGAATCAGTTCCTTCCCCTGGGCTACAATATATAAACTCCTGGGTCATATCTAAGAACTTTATTATAATGATAACATAGAAAATTAGGTAGCTGGCTTTAGCAAACCAACGATCCTCAAGTTATATTAACTTAGCAAACAAACTTCATTTCCTGGATTTTTAGAAGGTTAGAAGGCTATGTGACTTTTCAAACATCACATGTCTTTTGACCTAAATTAGGACAACAAAATCATGAATAATATAAAATAATAATGTATCCCAAATTGTACAGCAATGTTCAAAGATTTAATTCTTTCAAGGACTTATTGCTCAAATCATTTTATTTTTACTCAGGATCAGCTATAGCTGTATCAACTACATCTCCCTCCTCTCCATCTCCTCCTCCCTGTCTTCTCTCTTTCTCTTACTTTTACTACATTCTCTCTCCTCACTGCTTTGCTTTGCCTTTTTTTCTCACAATCTCTCTCTCTCTCTCTCTCTCTCTCTCTCTCTCTCTCTCTCTCTCTCTCTCTCTCTCTCTCTCTCTCTCTCTCTCTCTCTCTCTCTCTCTCTCTCTCTCTCTCTCTCTCTCTCTCTCTCTCTCTCTATAGGAGGAATCAGAGCCTCACCACTGTGACCATGGGACGGTTTTAGAGATGTACCGACAGGAGATGAAACAGAAAGACAAATTGCAGTCGGTATCAAAAGCAGACCTGGTGAGCGGCACACACAAATACACACAGTGACGTTTGGGAATACTAATCAGAAATACTAATCAAGAGGACAAGCGACACAAGCAGATCTAGATAGATTGATTGTTAGATGAATTGATTGTTGAAACTGTTCCTGCAGATTCAGTCAATGCTGTCTAGTGTCTGATGTGTGAGGGAAAGCAACACTTAGGCCCCTTTACACCTGGCATTAAGATTGCCATGCAAGATTACCATAAATTTAACAGTTAAGTCATCTCCCTTGTCGAATTTGTGCATTTTAGTTGATATCCATTTATCTGTTATGGTATGTTATGTTGTTGTTATGTTGTTGCATGCATGTTGTTGTATGTTGCTGTTAATGTGGCCAAATCTCACCAGGTGGTTTGGGTGATCAGATTCAATGTGTCTTCAGCGCATTTACTGTATCGTTTGCTGAATTTTTAGGAATTTCTTTCTCTTTCCAATCGGATCACCCAGGACAGAAACTGGGTTTAGATTTCCCAAGATTGACAGCATTCCTTAACAGTATAGTATAGTGTATAGGCTCCATTGTGTGTACTGAATATTCAAAATAGAAAATAGTACATAGTACTACTAGTACAAATGCCATTTTAGTACATTGCTATTGCAATTTAAGACATTTGTGCACAATTCTTATCTCCATCTTGAAAAAACACAACTGTTGTTCTTTGCCCCGTTGTCCTAGCCTCTAATAAACCCCACCCATAATAAGCTGTATTTTGCTCTAGTGTAAGTAAAAATTACAAATGAACACTACTAACTACTACTCAGCTGCGTCCCGAGAGAAACACATGATCTGTGAAGTCATTAACAGTTACAGTATATCTGTGTATATGTTACTAATTACATTTCATGGAATGTAAACATTTCAGGTTGACTCTGAAGACAACAAGGTATCATTTCCAAAGCCAAAAGAGCACAGCAGAGGTGAGTGAAGTTACTTCTAACACATAAAGTACATAAGTAGTAGTACATAAACACTCAAACAGTGATAATTGTGGATGGGAGCCATAACTTGTCTCCATTTCTATCTGTCTGTCTGTCTCTCTGTCTCTATCTGTCTGTCTCTCTGTCTGTCTGCCCCTCTAGAACAGCGTCTTCTGCCCTATATGATAACTATAGGTGATGGGATCCACAACTTTGCCGACGGCTTGGCGATGGGTGCCGCTTTCTCCCTGTCATGGAGGTCTGGTTTGGCCACATCCCTAGCTGTACTCTGCCATGAACTACCACATGAACTGGGTGAGACAGACACACACACACACACACACACACACAGACAGACAGCTATACTTTGTCACAAACAACTACATGAAAACAGTGAGAAGGAGAGACACAGGCACAAGTCAATCATGATACACAGTGAGGATTGTATAGGGGAATACAATTTTTAATTCTGATTGTTTTTCATGAAATAAAAAGGCTATCTCAAATGTGTCTAAATGAACCAGTATATGCATCAGTCAAACTTCGTCCTCTCCCTCCGTTTCTCTCCAGGTGACTTCGCCATTTTGCTCCACAGCGGTGTGTCTGTCCGCAGGGCGTTGCTACTAAATGTTGGCAGTGCCATGACCTCGTTCATCGGCCTGTACATCGCTCTGTCTGTCGCCACCGACCTCGCGACCAAACAGTGGATAGCCGCCATCACTGCAGGACTCTTTCTATATGTGGGACTGGCTGATATGGTGAGAGAGAGTGTGTGTGTGTGTGTGTGTGTGTGTGTGTGGTTGTGCGTGTGTGTGCGCGTGTGTGTCGACAGACCAACCTACCAAACAATGGATAGCTGCCATCACCACAGGATTGGTTATGTATTTATAATTTGATGTAATGAGAAAGAGAAGTGTGTTTTATCCTTAACTTAGAACTAACAGAGTCCTCACACAAAAAAGAAATTTCTATTGTTCATTCTTGGTGGACAATCTTGAATTAACCTTCTCTCTCTTTTCCTTTACCCCCCCTCCCTCCATACCTCTCTCTCTCTCTCTCTCTCCAGCTCCCCACCATGGTCCATGTCAGCAACCGCAGACCCTGGCTGATGTTTCTGTTGCAAAATGTCGGCCTGCTGAGCGGATGGGCCATCCTGTTGGTGCTGTCACTGTACGAAGAACAGATAGGCTTTTAATGCATACACACACATGTTGGTTTGCTGAGGGTGTGGGCCATTCCACTGCTGATGTTGTATGAGGACTGTATAGACTTTTAAAGACAGGCAGACACACACACACACATAAAGGAATGCGTACACACACACGTATGTAAACGGGTAAGAAATTATGCACATAGATTCACTCATGCTGTACACTTTATTAATTTATATACTGGACACTTTATATTGTTGCATGAAGTCAGTGATGGTTAATGATGCAATTTTAAATGTTTTGAATCAACACAAGCACTTTAATCAGCAATTACAACCAAATCATCTAATGTAATAAACTATGTTCTCCCATTGATTTTTTTTTACCCCACTTGTTAATTCCCATCCCTGATGTAGACGGAGATCTGTAAGTCATTGCTGCAAAATGTTGCCTGTGTTGCATTGCCTTTAGACTATCCAGTCTCTAATTCTTTTGCCATATTCCAAGGATCCTCAACAGATCTCAAATGGTCTGATTTTTTTTTCTTTTAAGTAGGTTTCATTACACTTCTGAAGCTTTAAAAGTAAAATAATAATATGTATGTATATATATGTGAAGTGTAAAGACATCAAGTTTTTTACACACACTACATGTCCAGTGGTGTTGATACTGACACTGTAGCACAAACTCTCCTGTCTTCAGGCCATCTCAAAGCCTCACAGTGTTTCCCAGCTCCGGTGCTCAGGACCCAGAGCCTTGCTGGTTTTCATTGTAGTCATCTAATCAGGGACTCATGTAGACCTGGGACACCAGGTGAATGCAGTCAACCAGCTGGTAGGATAGAAAACCACTCAGGTCCCGAGGCATGGAGCTGGGAACCACTACCCCAACCTTTCAAATTTTATCATTGTTCTTCTCTAGGAACAGTGTTACATTATCGGGAAAAGTATTTCAACATTTGTCCCTCAGCTACCCTAAAATGGTTTTCCAGCATGTTATCATTTGAGTGTAACCAAAAAGCGAGTGCAACATGATTGATACTGTGTGATAACTGGTCCCTGGTCTGAAGCCGATACCCCACTTAGACATTTGAATTGAAATGTCCCCTTTTCAAGTGGCAGATTGGACCTGTCTTCAACCATCAAGGGTTTGATTTGAGCCAAGCCGAGGAACTGTACTGAACCCCGAACGAACACGTCAAAATGTTAATATTTCTCATTATTATCAATTCAAGGTAGTATAACAGGGTTGAGGCCATGTGATTACCGGACACTCCAAGTTTAGATAAAGTTGTGCTGAGGAGTGGAGGGTTTGTGGTTGAGCCGGGCCAAGGGACAGCGCTAAATGCCAAGTGCCTGCCTGTAATACACCGGCTTGTAGTTAGTGGTACCTATTAGTGTCAATGAGGGATACTGACAACGCTGTTTTGCTGGTAACAGCAGTGTCAGGCCAGAAACTTTTTCCCAACACTGTGGTAAATGTGTGGTTAAGAACAATAGCACAATGTAAAGGTTCCCCTTGAGTTTCTCAGTGACTTAGAACTGTACAAAAAATGCAAAGTACAATGATTTTATAAAATAACATTTGTCAAATGTGTCAATGGGAGATTGAATGCAAAAATGTTGTGATGAAGGAAAATTTAGAAAAAAATGTTAATATGTTGATGTATATTTTGTAATGTGTTCTTTGAAAAATTAAAATGCTTTTAAGCACCGTTCTTTACTCTGTCTATTATTTTTTTCCTGTGGCTGTTTCAGCCATCATTGTTCATGCACAACAACAGGAACTACTCATGGGAGCATTTATTTCTGTTTAAGTAGCTGTTGTATGGGGATTGAAAACACTATTGCATTTACACTTTGGAATCCATGTGGCCAAATGTGTCTTTGCCTTCCTGAGGTGGTTTGGGCCATGGGATCGGTGTCCATCTTCATTATCTTGGGTGCACTTACAGTTTATCTGGGATTCATTCATTTATGTTCATGCCATGGATGTAAATGAGGCCTTTTATCTTATCTTATCTTATCTATACCTTTTATGGTATAGATCTGATCTTCTACTGGCTGTTTAAATTCAGATCCCATGTTTTTCTCTGTTTACAGACCCATGGGAACATCAGATCTTAAAAATCTGATCTTTTGTCCCTGTGTGAATGAAGCCTAAGGTGCGGTGGAAACTGGGCCTATCTGATTATCTGTGTCATCTTATCTGCGGCTTGACTTATGTTATAGTCTTTAATAGGAACAGAGTCCACCGACAACTCATCACTGAAAGACACAGAATACAGGCATGCAGGCAAGCACACGCACACACACACACACACACACAGAAAGAAGGTACATGCAGGCAAAACACTGATACATGTAAGCTTAGTCATCCATGTGTAACCACAAGCATGAACAGTAAAGAAACAGTTTGTAGTTGGAACTATTTCAGACATAATGACCCATTTAATGACAGCAGCGAGGTTGTGTACTGATCCTCTAAACATACGCTGTAAATAACAGGCAGAGCCCTTCATGCGTGGCTGGGACTGATTATAGCATATTGCTGCTGACAGAGGAGAAGCAGATTTCCCCTAAGTCAGCTTTTCAGCAACTGAGAATGATTTTTCAAATTGACAGTCATATCCCTCCAATAGGATTTGGTTTTATGAGCCCCTGGACTGTTGTAACTTTCTCCCCTCATAAAGGACAATATAGACATTCAACTAAAATTATGAATATCTGTACGATTGGACGTTTGAGCTTTTCATACATTATAAATTATATTACCTCCCTTTTACAGTATTATTGATAAGAAGATAAGACAGAAAAAGGGAAAGGAAAGACTGCAAATGGAGGGAAAGTGAGTGTGATTATACTGCAACTCTAGATAGTAAGCTAGTTAGATTTACAACTTCATAAAGTGTGTGTGGATGAAGGACTTTGTCAGGCAGTCATGTGGTGCAGTGCCAGAGAGAGAGAGAGAGAGATGGAAACAGAGGGAGAAAAGGTGTGGACAGCAAAGAAAAGACAGACTGAGCCATAAATCAAAACAGCTGAGTCTTTATGGTCACATGTGAATGCTGAATTCTACTGCTAGTGAACGTAATGTCTAAAATGTAAAAGGTCATTTTAAGAGACACACACACACGCACAGTGAACGGAGTGGTGACCTCTTATCTTTTAACAGCTATACTGTGCATGCAGCTGCCATCTGAACGTTAACAGTGTTATTATGACTGATTTAGCTGCGTCAGCAATCAGCAGTGGTGGAAAGTAACTAAGTACATTTACTCAAGTACTGTACTTAAGTACAATTTTGAGGTACTTGTACTTTACTTGAGTATTTCCATTTTATGCTACTTTGTACTTACACTCCACTACATTTTAGAGGGAAATATTGTACTTTTTACTCCATTACATTTATTTCACAGCTATAGTTACTTTTCAGATCAATATTTTATATTTAAAACATTTGATCATCTTTATAAAAATAACTATAAAATAGCATTGTTATAGACTACCCAAAAGTATAGCTAAATTGTTAAGATTAGCTTCACGTTGACAACTTTAAATCAGTGTTAATTTTCCAATAATTTATGAAAAACATAACTCTCTAAATGGGGACAGTTTGCATAATGAGTATGTTTACTTTGATACTCTAAGTACATTTTGCTGCCAATACTTATGTACTTTTACTTAAGTAAGATTTTGAATGCAGGACTTTTACTTGTAATGGAGTATCTTTACATTGTTGTATTGCTACTTTTACTTAAGTAAAAGATCTCAGTACTTCTTCCACCACTGGCAATCAGCGTACTTAGTGTTAGAGTGAATGACTGTCATTAATGGGAGATGATGAGTGGTGGTGGACATCCAGTAGCTGTCTGAAAGTTAATGTTGAGTTGTAGCAGTTACTGTGAGTGGTCGACTGTTGTAAATCTCTGGGTGGGGGGGGAGTGAACAAAGACACGCTCACCCAGCAGACGGCTGTGGTCGTACTGGTCAGCTCCCAGTTATGGATGTCTGTATCTGTATCTGTATCTGTATCTGTATCTGTATGGGCGGGTGTGAAGTGAAGCAGGGCGTTGCTGATAACAGAGCGTACGTGCGTGCCGAGGGTGTGACAGCTGACAACAAGCCTCGAGTGTGAGTTTAACTCCACTCTCACTCTCAGTGCAATGGTTGAACGATGCAAAATGTGCGTAGTTGAATTTGTGCAATGTTGAATTATTTTTAATGTGTATTGTTGATTAGTCTTTGCTTTTATCAGCCACAGTTCTACAGTACCTCACCTCTGTATCTATACCCTGCAATCAAAGAACCATATAGGCCTGTTTTAAGTTTCCACAACTGCTTTTTTTTTCAGATTTCATTTTCTAAGGACTCTAAGTTTTGTGATGTTACAAATAATAATATTCCTCATTCTCTGTTTTGACCGCTGAAGGCTGTCTGCTCCTTCACAGATATGGATGAGGGGATCAGTTAACAAATACCTACACCTCTCTCTCTCTCTCTACCTCTCTCTCTACCTCACATGTGCAACTGCACAATGTCCAGTCATCAACAGAGGCCTGGTCTCTGTCATAAACATCACCACTCCCTAACAGATTATAGCTGTTTCCCCTCTAATAAGCACCTGCTGCATAGGAAAATCGTCAACACGTTATCTCTCTCTCTCTCTCTCTCTCTCTCTTTCACACACTCACGCATACACACACACACACAGATCTCTGTATATGTGTGGTTTACAAAATATTTTTTAAAACATTTTTTGATGTTTTGAGATAGATCCTATATTGTATGATAGGAAGCTTTGAATCATTAAAAAAAAAACCTAGACATAAAAAATAGGCCAAAACAATCTTAGCTGATTCTTAGCACAGCTGGTCATGCGTGTTCTGTGAGCCTAAATGTTCATATTGCTACTTTTTAGCTTGTATTTTTTAGCATGGCAGCTCACAGCCTGTACCAATACCACTAAAATTCCATATTTGTCAACCACTAGCTGAACACACCATACCTGACCAGAAAGATACTGACGTTAATTCATAAACTGAAATATATACAGTATGCTGAGTTTTAGGGTATTTCTACTGACAGTCTGTATATATGTGTGTGTGTGTGTGTGTGTGTGTGTGTGTGTGTGTGTGTGTGTGTGTGTGTGTGTGTGTGTGTGTTGATCCACCTGTAAGAAAGAGAAGAATGAGAGAATTGGGGTCAGTTGTACTTTACCTAACATTTTCATTTCTGTCTAAATGTACACTGTAGCAGTCATGGATCAATGGTCTTGTCTAAGAGTGGGCATTCCCCAGGAGTGGCTGTTGATCTTGCATTGATCTGTCATTCAATTGATTTGTCATTTCTTAACCTTTACCTAACCTTTCCCAGGTTGACTGAGTAGATTGTCCTGTTTTTTCTGCCCTGTTTCACCCTCACAGCTACATACTGTATATTCTCACCTGAGCAAATACAACCATAGTCTTCTGAACAGGTAGCCTTCCAATCCTAACATCAGAATCCAGGATGTGAGGTAAAAAGAAAAAGGAGAGGTCATCTTGCTTGTGAGGTGACATTGCAAAATTCCCTTTACCCCCTCACTGATCTTTGATGATTTGTTGATGATCGTCACTCCAAAAGCTCACAAGCCAGATGATGTGTTGTTTATCAATTCACAACATGGATTACAAATTGTCATTTCCCTGGAAGATCATCTAGCCTGCGAGGTCACATCTTTTCTAACCTATGGAAATCGTAACCTGTGTATTGGATCAACAGTATCATTGTCCTTTTCATGCTTTGATTTTGCAGTACTGAGAGCAGCAGTTCCCAGAGAGGATGTAAACATTTCAAATGTAAATATGTAATTCAAGTTTTTCTACTTTTTCCATTTACTTCTCATCATGTTATGATGGACTTAACAGAACTATGTTATTGAACAGTATATTTCTAAGCCCACCGGTGTGTTCTGTTGTACGTGGGCAGTGTCTCGATAGTGCTTTGTCCTGTGTGTTAGGGTTTCAATAACAAAGACATTTCCTGTTGTGGGATCAATATATTACTACTATCATTCAGCCACACCACCATGCCAAAGAATACATTGAGCGGTCATTATAGTTATGGCCAAATACGGTCGGTTTCTGAAGCCAAACCTAGAGCTAAATGTCATGTCGGCATGAAATAACATGCAGGAAACAGAATTGGAATTGTTTTTTGTTATTTTCTTACCACATATCTGAGATTACACGTAGTGTTATATATTAGCAATACTGAATATCATAAAATATTACAGGTACCTTTCAAGTGGTATTTGATGTGTAACATGATTTATGTTTAGCAAGTCATTACTATGCATTCTCAGTTCAATTCATGCATGGTCTACATTTTACATTTACATTTGAGTATATAAAGGTGAACGAGAGGAAGAGAGAGAGAGAGAGAGACAGAGAGAGAGAGAGAACACCACTTCACAAAGTCAGTCAATATTAAACAGATTTTCAAACTACAAAGTCAGTTGGAGGACAGAGAGTCCATCAACAAGTCTGTCAATATTTGCATTCTTATCAAATGTTTAAAACGTGAGTCAACAGAAACTAGCATTGATCAAGTGGTGGGTACGAGAAGCGACACTTTGTTTTTACTATTTTTACTTCCTCATAACAGAGCTGGGCTGATGGCAGTTCACCTCTGGTCTTTCATGAGTTTTTTCCTCTGAAGACATTGTACTAGACAAAACCAATACTGTAGGAGTGTTTTTCATGTGACACAAATCAGATATTTCCATGGCTGTCTACAAGTGGATTCATCATATTCCACTTCATTATTGTATGGGTCGATGCCCATGCTCAGTCCTCGATTCTTCACTCTCCTGGCTCCCTAACAGTGTAGTGACCATCCCAACCCGGTCAGGACAGCAGAGTCGCTCCGCATCTTGTCACAGCCTGAAAACTCAAAGCCTCACATACTCCTGTCCTCTACCTTCCTCTCATCTAAAGCCCTTGTTTTCTCCTTGGACCTTATTTGCAGTTACCCAACATCCATGATCATCCCAGGCACACAGGAGTGTTTGATACAGCTATTATCTAGTCAATGTGATTTTTGCTATTGCACTCATTACTTTTTGTTGCTTAAGATGTTGGTGATCTAGAAGTGAGGCTTATTCTACTGTTGCACTGAATAAACACCAGCTAAATGCAGAAAATGTGAATGAACGTGAAAAAGGTCCGATTTGGAGTTTGTAGATCAAGTGTAGCCAGAGTGAATTCAACCCAACCCGCCTGATGCCGACCCAGTTTCAAAGACTTGGGTTTACTGATGGGTCATTGAGTCCATAAAATTGGGCACAGCAGATTCACCACCCCTGGCTCTGACAGGAGGGTGCAGACCGACTGTGAGCCACACAGTTAAGCAAGGCATGGAAACCCAAAATGCT